>NC_057813.1:551908631-552103692 GCF_018294505.1 Triticum aestivum | reverse complement strand
GGCGGCGGACCGGCGGTGGGGAGTGGTTTCGGGGAGGGCGGGCCGGCGTGGCGGCGGTGGCTGGCGGTTCGGCCGGTGGTGGATGGCGGTTCAGGGGGGGTGGAGTTTGATGATAAACTGGAGGCCCCTTGATTTCGTGTCCAACGGCTGGAAAATCTAATGACCAGAGATGAAAAAGTTAGTCGACTGACGTGTAGCCTCACCCCGCACGTACACATGCACGCACGCAAGACACGCACACATGCAGGCGTGCAACACTGACACGTACACACACACGCATGCTGGCGTGCAACACTGACACATACACATGCACTCACGAACACACACACGTACGCACCCATGCATGCAACACTGAAACGTACCCGTTCACGCACGCAACACTCGCACGCCTGCATGCACATAGCACACGACGCAAGACACACGCTCAACCTATATGTGCATGCACCCTTTGTTAAGGACATGGATCGTTACGGGTATTAATCAATCTTATCTGTGATAAGCAGAACATTGATGTTTGCAGCGGTCTTTATGAATCACAATGTATCGAACAGGCTATCAACATAGTAGGATTATCTACATGAAAAAGATGACGTCACACTCAATGAACAATCATCAGTTTATGAAATGCCCGCTTCTGACCGCCCTGGCCCACCAAAGGTTCCTCTGCTGTGCGCTACCTGCTTTCGGTCACTGACATGCAGGCCATGAACCCAAAGAGCCCACACGTCAGTGGAAGAACAGCGCGGTGTCCTAGGTCAGAGTCGAGGGTGCCACTCGCTACACGCCCGGCTGAACACGCCTCCGTGCCACATTCAAACACCTCCATGAAACCCGCCCGTGTGGAAGCCGAGAAACCCACTTCGGACACACGTCCGTTCATGACCGGGCCGGTGTTAAACACAACGCCGGCCGAGCTCCTCCCGTCCGCCATCTATTTAATCTCCTATTTAAACGAGGGCAAACGCCGGCCAAGAATTGCACACCTCCGCCGCTCCCCAATCTCCTCCACCATTTTGTCCACTCTTACAATGGCTTACGAAGAGTAGTTATTCCGCATCCAAGACGGCTGGCTAGCCCGCCGGATACGAGCTATGCAGCTCGCTGATCCACCTACCTCCCCTCGCCCGACGGAGCTAGTTGCCACCCCAAGCCGGCGCGCGCTTCACCAACTCGCCGCTCCAGGCCAGCTCGACGAGGAGTGGCGCACGGGCGTCATTGCTGCCATCCACGCCGCCGCCTCGTACCGCGTCTCCCGTTTTTGTGCCCGAGACTCCCATGCCGGCGGCCGCGCCATGCAAGCAGCGACAGAAGCCGGGTGCGCAGAGAGCGACGAGTCGGTGGCCAGCGCCTCCGCGTCGGCCGCCATCATCAAGGAGAAGTAGAACACGGGAGGCCGCCGCCGCTTGGGTCCCATGAAGGCCACCGCGCAGGCGACACCGGCGTACACAACAGGTGTCTTGCCGAATCCTTTTGTTGCGAGGACCTTCGTCGACCCCGCATGGGCTCCACAGAAGAGGGGAATGTTAGGATGAACTCGAGCCGGCGCCGGCCATGGCAAAGTAGTGGCCGGTGATGAACTCGAACCGGTGCCGGCCACCATCATCTTCGGACCAGCCAATGATATCAGTTGGCAGTGGGGAAGCGAGCCGTCCTTTGCGCTAAAGCATATACCTCCGAGGCTCCCGACAGTCCGTTGATCGTGTTGCCGGACATGAGGAACACAAATCGATCAGCGGGCGACCATTTAGGCCAGGTATTATATACCTGTGCTGTCCAGAACTAGCACCGCGTAGTTCATTTGAATGTAATGAAATCCATCATGTTCGTATGAAAATCCGGTATTTTATATGATTTCCGTCATTGTTTATATGAAATATTAGTTTGTCTACGTGTTTGCGTGAATTTCGTCCGGTTGGATGGCGTAATTTGCGGGTCGCCGGTCGGTCTGCGGGCGGCTCGGGCGGTGTTGTGGGACAAAAAAATACAGCTCATGCAAGCTCGTCTCCAACGTGTGCGCTGGAGGATGCATGACAACATGAGCACCCGAGCCATTCCTCATTCATCGGTGGCAAAGGCACCAATGGACAAAAGGGTCGCCAATATTTTGGCTACCCTGGGCAAGATCCAAATAGCCCCTCCCAACAGATTCAAATCCCTCGTTCGTCGTGGAATTTTGCCATGTGTTGCTTTCATGGACTAGCAAGAAGCCCGTGCATTGCACGGAACATCAAGATGCATTTGTTTACAAGCTCCCGCATGCATGCGAGGGATAATTAATGTCCTCCTTTCCTAGTACCACGAGGCAAACACCATTAATATTGCATCGATTAGTGTTAGTGGCCTTGTATATCTGCAAATTGTAATTTTGATAGTGGCCCCTTGTGTATAAAAATGGAGGGAGAAAGATGAGAGATAAGGTGAGGAGGAGTGGGGCGTGGTGGTGACTGGTGGTCGCACTGGGCGGAGGCATGGGGATGGACGTCGCATTATGTCTAGGTTTGTATCTCTCTCACACACACTACATAGGTGGGGGACGTGCACGAAGAGAAGAGGTGCATGCACGGCGCACGTACTATTGTCTCTTTCCCAACCACACCCGCAAGGGTACACGGTGGAGCTCATTTCTGTATGAAAAAGGCAGCCCACATGGTAATTTGGCACGTGTACTGGTTGTCCACTTGGTGGAGGGAGGATCGTCTACCACGGGTGAACAAAAAAATTGCGACTTGACATGTTATGTTAAAAAAAGAGGCAAACCATGTGGGGCCTACCTTAGAGGAAAGGCTCTATACACTGGAGTACTTTTGATGTGTCCCGTCAACTCGCAGAATGAGGAGAAGCTTGCTTAGTACGCCGTCTCCCCCGCCCACGGGCGCGGTGGCTCGCAGGATGAGGTGAAGCTTGCTTACAAGTAGTAGTAGTAGTACTCCTACTACTGTACGCCTTACGCCCGCTCCCTCGCCCAAACGCATGGTGGCTCGCAGCACAAGGAGAAAATTTTACTCCCTCCGTCTAGGTGAGTAAGTCATCTTAGGTTGTGCACCATGACCAAGGAGGAGGAGAAAAAGAGAGAACTTAATGTTCATTTTCTAATTAATAGCATTGCATGCAATGAACTAACCATTGCATGTCGTGTTTGCTAGTCTCAAGTAATTAAAATCATGCACACCCAACATCTCTTATTGGTTGATATGTCAAGAAACAAGAAACGAGGTAGAATTTAATGCACCACGCCTAAGTGTTTGGGGATTATTTGGTTTTCGTAAGATGACTTACACACCTAGACGGAGGGAGTACTACTCCCTCCGTTTACTCCCCGTCCCTACTACGTACCTTGGTTAGTACTCCCTCCATTTACTTATACAAGGCCACTATAAAAAAATACTTTTGCATCTATACAAGGCCACAAATAGTAATCAAGACAAAAGTTACTACTCCCTCCTTTCCAGTTTATGGCTCAATTTCAAAATCTCTCCAACCAAGGTAGACGGTGAGTGGTCGAATTAATTTCGTAGTTCGCACAAGTAATTAGTATGCTCGTTTTTCTCAAGAAGTTATGTTTACCGAGGCATTAATTAGAACGAATGCATGAATGACCACTAAATTTCCATGAACTTGTACATGCATTGGTTAGTTTCCTCTTGACACTGCTTGCATCGGGTGATCTAACACACCTCGAAATCCAACATGTAATGGTACTACTACTAGTATAGTAGAATTGAGACTTATCAAACGGAAAAACGAATGTTTTTTAGATGAGCCCTATAAACCGAGGCATTAATTAGAATGAACGCATGAATGACCACTAAATTTCCATAAACTTGTACATGCATTGGTTAGTTTCCTCTTGACACTGCTTGCGTCGGGTGATCTAACACACCTCGAAATCCAACATGTAATGGTACTACTACTAGTATAGTAGAATTGAGACTTATCAAACGGAAAAACGAATGTTTTTTAGATGAGCCCTATAAACCCTAGTGGGTACGTACTCCGTAAAAACAGATTTTTCCAAAACTAAGTCGCTCCCTTTCATGAATTATGTAGTATACTCCTCCGTCGATGCTCCATTTCATGAATTATGTACTTCCTATCGCCGACATGTGGGCCATATAGCAACCGGGCAGATGTGTCAAGCACCAAATAACAGTGCAGAATGGCAGGGGGGACGCACCCCACTCGTACCGGCCCAGTAGTAGTAATGAGCAATGAGACGTCAAATCACAATGCCGCACCTTCCCAGACGGGCGAAGCAACCATTGTTTCACACTTCGGTTCGCCATCATCTCAAACCACGTAGTATTGCTTCTGCCTCAAGAGGGACACGCGCATCGCCTTGGTACATCATGACATGTGGTACCGCATGACAAGCCATGCTCCCCCGCCGATCGCTCGGTAAAATCACCTCATTTTTACTATACTTCCTCTGTATCGGTTTACTACATGGCATGCACGTCATTCTAGGTTGAGAATTTAACTGGCTATATATGTGATGAACAGTACTCCAGCCTTTTAAAAAATGTATACTTTTGTACAGTAGTACTATCAATGGATTGCACCATGGAGCAAAAATTGAAATTAAAAAAAAGGTGGTACATATAGAGAGTGCTCGTCGCCAAATTATGCATATAGTACTATTAAAAAAGCTAGTACGTGCTTAATTGGGGTGCTAAATTCTATTAAAGAAATACTAGTAGTATGTATCATACTGAGGAGTTAAAGTAACGAGAAGAAACATAACATAGTCCTGCTGGGGCTCAGCACAACACATCCCTCAAATTCAACTAAGCACACCTGAAATTAAACTATGCAACTAATCCGATAGACATTGCATTAGAACCACCATGAGCAACGATACTGACACCTTACTCACTCGGAGGAGTCCTCGTCCACGTCCTCAACTTCGTCCTTGTCCCTCTTCCTCTTGGCCGATACTTCTTTGCTTGAACCGCACACTTGGCTCTTGCTCTTCATCCAACCCTTGTAGATATTGAAACAAAGGTAGCCATCCATTGCAGCGTAGTGGATGTGGTCTATATCTAGTACAGTCCGCTGCCATGCATGACGATGAAAAGTGTAATGAGGTTTCTCTAGTTTACCGTACGAAGGATGAACCATGGCTCCTGCCAGGGTCAGCATTGAAGGCTGGCCACCGGAGGGCAGCAACCGATTCTTCTGGAGGTCGAAGGGGTTGCCTACAACGAGGCCTATCCGATGCAGGACTTCTTTGTCATTACCAAAGTCTACAGTAATGAATTTGACTAGGTTGCTCTCGAGGAAGTTCTTAAAATCCAGGCATTCAACGTCGGCATGGCATATGCGGTAGACCAAGCATAACTCATGCACGCAAACCTGGATCACGGCGGGCTTCTTCCTCTCTTCGACCTTTAGATCCTTCTCTCGTCCCAGGACTGTGGTGTACTCAACATCTAGCCCAGCGACCCACTCATCATCTGAGTCTTCGAACATGCGTCTGAAGCGAGAAAGGCATCCTTTCACCATCGCGGAAGAACGGGTGTAGATGACGTCGAACTCATCGTCGGTGATGGTTCTAACCTTGCACTCACTGCCGATCGTGGAGATTTGGGACGCCATGGATTTGGGAGGAGGGTTAGGATTAGTGGAACTATCGTAATGCGAATGGACGGGACGACTAGGAGGGAACCGCCCTAGTATTAAAGGACGTGCGGGGACGAGTAGGAGCGAACTGCCAGCGTGCGAACGGCAGGGTAGTGGCTTTCCATTCTCCCATGATACGGGCTTTCGAGAGCCCTTGGATCTGAGATCTAACGGTTGCATGGCGTGATTCTAGATCTATGGGTGAATATCCTATCCTGGAGGGTTATTCTGCAAATTTTCAACAACTTAGCATGCGACCGTTTGATCTCAGATCCAAGGGCTGTCATTAGCCTGTATCATGGTCACACCTACCACGACCGTCGCGTCGCTCGCGCGGTCGTGCCCTTGGAGATTTAACACGGTGTGTTAGGCTACCTGATGTTGGCATGTCATACATAGTCATCACTTAGTCACTCGTACTACAACAAGGTTGGTTATAAGGTTGGCTATAAGTGTATTTATTTATTTTACTCCTCTCTATCTCTTTCTTCGTACTCCCTCCGTCCCATAATATAAGAACGTTTTTTACACTAGTGTAGTGCCAAAAACATTCTTATATTATGGGACACAGGGAGTACTAGTATTTATTGCATTTGCCAAGGAGTGACCTCTTCCAATGAAATGGTGTTGCTAAGTTTGCTTCATTTAATTAGCTATAGACTCAAAATTGTCTTTTCACCTAGGTACACGCACTTAGCACCGTTTCTTCCTTGGGTCACCAAACTTGCCACATCAGACTTTATGCCGATGTGGCAAGCTTAGCACCTGTAGGAGTAAGTAAGTACTACAATGTGGGCTATAAGCCCGCTTTACATGGCATTTTTGCATGTGTGGAGGAAAGAGGCAAGGAAAAAGTGGAGAAGTGGGCTCTCATGCAAGAGCCAGCCTCAACTACATGGTGGAGCATTGGGAGAGGCACCTGTATGGAGGTGGTTAGGAATCAGGAGACTCACGCGGTTGTAGCGCCGCAGTTAAAATGAAAATGGCAAGTCAAATCACGGGGCCCCACCTGTCCAGCAGTAACTCGCTGTCAAATCATACAGCCCTACGTTTGCAGCAGCCTACTCCCTCGTCTTCTCGCATCTCTGTCGAACCGACTAGGCGGAACTGCCCAGCCTACCACGCAGGAAAAGCCCTGCCCTCGACTTTTAAATACAACTACATCCGCTTAAGAATCCAATGATATAGTAGTACTTTTTGTGACATAGTAACTCATATTTAGTTAGTCAAATGGATGACCTAGAACTACGTGCACGCCCTATAAACCGAGACGCCTAAAAATAAAAAACCGAGACGTAGAGGGTAGTTCAACACATCTTTTTAGATCAATATAGTCGGGATTCACCAAGGAGGAAAACCAAGTGGTAGGTTGCTCCTGTCGTGTTGGCGTAGCAACTCAAGCAGGGTCAGTCCGCACACGAAATGGCGACACACTTAACAGGACCCCTTTGGCCGACATGTGGCTCATCCACCGTCTTGTTCCACGTGCAATGCACCAAATTACAGTTTGGAGCAGCGGTTGGAACTGGAGGCACCCCGGTCATAGCGCCGCAGTAGTAGAAAATGAGCGACGAGGGGTCAAATCACAAAGCCCCATCTTTCTCGAATTAAGCTGGACGGACGAAGCAACCATCATTTCACTCTAGGGCGCAAGAGCATAAAGAAAAGAGAAAACAATGATGCGTGCGGCAGCTACCTAGGGCACCCTAGGGTAGGGGTCTCCACTACATATCCTTTTTTTAAAGCGCATCCACTACCAATCGACTTCTTCCTCGTCCTCTTGAAGAAAACCAATGATGAGTGCGGCGGTAGGGTTTGTAGGAGTACTACGGCGTGCGGGGCCACGTCGTAGTAAACGGGTTCAAGTCGACGCATGTGTGGGCCGCTTGGTTTTACGGGAATGAGGCAGCATTTTGGGTTCAGGGACCAGTGGAGATATAGTACGTACAAAAAATTGTGGACGTAGGTTCGACCGAAAGGCAATGATGCATTGAACGCATGAGATTTTGAAACAAAATTATGAATAAATACACACTATAGCATGTAAAGCTTTGAGTCATATATGCATGATGTAGATGTTCGTTTAGTTCTTATAGTTCATCTCATTCAAAATCAATTAGTTTTATAAAAATGTTAAGATTCATGGGGTTGTGCATTGTAAAGCATAAAGTAAAAAACAAATAATGGCAATTCATTTAGATAAAAAACAATTATGATACAGAAGATTCTAGAACAAAGGAGAAGTGCTTGTGTTTTGAGGTTTGTGCATTATGCTTAAGTTCAACCATGGAGTCTTCTAAATTGTACATGTGGCAGATATGGTGGAATGTTGATGATATCCAACGGCCAGTAGTGCTCGGATTCGCCATCTCTGCACTGTCGGATTAGCTTAATCCGGCGACCATCTTTCAAAGTTATTAGCACACTATATAGTTCTTGTGCCATAGTTGCATGTTTTGGAAAAAAGCTACTAGTGGGTTGTACTATCTATTTAGGAATAGAAGATGTATACATGGAAGTTGTAGGGAAAGAGATGACATGGAGCATCCCAATTCCTATGAGTATGAATTGGAAAAGAGATGTCATTTGGATCACATCATAGGAACTTTTCTATTGAATCTAGAGATGACATGTATCTTAATTCCTATGAGGAGGGATTAGAAAAGATATGTAATTTGGTTCAGATCATAGGAACTTTTCTATTGAATATACGCTAATGTTTATTTTCCTTTGAAATTAAGGGAGTATAGGAATCCATTCATTTGAACCAAGTGGCTCTAAAGCTATAGAAATGATATCATGTTTATTTCCTTTGAAATGTGAGTATATGAATCTATTCCTATGAACCAATTGGCTCTAAAGGAAAAAATCCTATAAAAATCATATCATATAGAGTTCCTATGATATTCCTCGACACCAAAGGATGGTTGAAATTGCTACGGTGATACGATGGTCTTATTTTGTAGACTCCTCCCCCATCTTTATAGTTACCTCTCGAAGATGAATGAAATGATATATACAGGGTATTCTACATGTGCAATTTGGTACACGAAAACTCGGTAAAAGTTTGCGAGGTTCGAATTTTCAATAAAGCTATATGCACTGCATTTCAGAACGGAGGGCGCATACGGCAGTTTCTAACACTCACGTGGAAGATTTGTGTGTAGGAGGAGTGTCTGTTCTGTTAAATGACATGGCAAAACTGACACTGTCGTATGCCGATCTAATGGTTCTTACAGCGTTCGTCGGGAAAAGGCTTGTGGCCAATGTTTGTCGGATAATGATTTATGGACACATGCATTGCATTGATACGTGCCCCTCCCTCTCACGCACACGCACCCTCACGAGTCACGACTCTCCCGAGTCCTCTCGCAGACTAGCATATCGCACCCACCGTCTATCTGCAGGTAGACGTCACGCACATATGTGCTCTTCACACCCTACCCTCAGAACTTCTAAAAAACAAAAGACGTCGCGCACATTTTATTTTAGCTCACACGTCACACACTTATACTATTACTCTTGCGGAAAACATTCTTTGGGCATAGAATATTGTACTCTCACGAAGAGAAGCGGTGCACGCACGCACTAGTTCTCTAACACCCACTCACTGGTACACGTAGGAGCGCATTTTTTTGAAGCTGGTACAACTAAATCACTCCAGTATATATATAAGCAGGAGCCTTAGCGCTTGCTTTACTAGGGTTCCTCTCGTTCACTCTCTCATGCTCTTCAGATCTAAGCAAGACATAGGTGGCCACACTCTCTCGCAGCTCACGGCTGGTCACAAATCCGGCCGGACAACCTCGACTGGGGCACGGGTGTAGGTGCATCGTTCACGCTGTCATTGGCGGCGAGGGAGGAGACCAACGGCTGCCCGCTCGTCCTGATCGACGGCCTGCCGTTCTTTCCGAGAGAGCGCCGGCTCGGGAGTGCCTCCGACCCCTTCTTCCTCCCTGCGGTATTGTGGCCAAGATGCGTCCTCCCGACGCCGTCTTTGCCACATGCCGACGACCCTCAGGTATATATTCCTTCGAAACATGCCTTGCTCTACTGCCCCAGCTCCCTTCGTGTGGATCTTTTTCTACTTCCGTCCGCTGTTCCAAAGCTACCTAGACTTTTACTATTATTAGAGGTAAAGCTAGTTCATACAGTCGACTCTAAGAGTTGGTTCTAATAGGGAAGAACGTGGGAAAGCTGTAGCATGAATCTAGGACTTGGTTCTAAGAGGAAATGGGGGAAAGTAGTAGATACTGGCTACCCAACCGGTCTCTTGGTTGAAAAGACGAAGAAAGCATGGTGGATGGCGAAGGGTGGGGGGAAGTGGACCTATCTTTTGGTTGAAAAAGGAAATAAAGTGACGGGTGTTGGGGGACAACACAAATGAGAATGAGTAGGTCTAGATTTCCTGTGCTCACATAGGAAAATGTCGCCGAGGAGATAAAAAATGGGACAAATGCAGACATGCTGCCTGAGTGTTTGCCGCTCTCGGCAGCCACATCTGCCTCACTAGTTTATGCCCCTGCTGTCCCTACGCCCATATCGCTACCGTTAATGTAAAATCACATGAAGCATTAAGCAATGCCACCTAATGTCACTATAAGTAATGGTCTAGTGCCGTCGATAAATTGAAGCAATGCCACCACCAATTTATGAAGTGCTTATGTCTTGCTCTATTTCCCATGAATTGTGTTTTTGCAATTACACTTAACTCTCACACCGCTAACATTGCTTCATCCCAGTGGAACTGCACAAATTTGATTCCACATTTACTGACCATGTGCTACTCTCATGACAGTAATACTAATGCTATTGTTCTGCATGTTAATCTAGTGGCATTGTTGATGTGATGTGATGCTACGTACTTAAGGACTCTTCATACTGTCAATCTAGTGCCAATTATAACACAATAGATGCTGTTGTTAATCATACGCCACTGCAAATATCTGTCACTGTTTAAATAACCGTATTTCATATTTGCGCAAACGGGGATGTCTGTCTCCATATCGTTTCGGGATGTCTGTCTCCGTATCGTTTCTATCCGTGCAATCAAAAGCATACACCTCAATTTTAGTACAACCGTGCAAAATGAGATGGCTATCCCTCGTTGTCGTCGTCTATCCTCCAGTCTTCAAGGTATTCCTACATTGGTAGTAACTACGGTAGAATGACCAACGCAATCTAAAAGAAGCTGATTCGTACGTTTTACTTCCTGATTGCAGTGCAGGGATGAGCAAAAACAACTGCATCCTAGTCCGGAGTGCACTTTCTACCAGTTCATCCATGGACCGAGGACTAGCTGGCACGGCTGCACGGCGGTTTTTTTGGACATGTGCGCGGACAAGAGGCATTGTGGTCTACTTATTTCTGCAAATAACGGTGCTTAAATTTAGTGGAATGCACAAGCATTTCAACTGGTCAGTACACTGCATGGTTCAGTTCAGCATTCTAGCTGAGACCACAATTATAATTGGTTATTCTGGAATGAGAGAACCTAACCCTGGATGGTGGCAACAAGAAAAAACCAGAGTGAACTCCAGGAAATTTAAGCCTGCCGGGAGGCCCTTTGCTCAGAGAAGCCTTGCTTGTTTTTTCCTGATTTGTAAACCTTCTCACAACTTTCTCTTTTGTTGTGAACTAGTATATTTTTGTTATGTTCTATGAATCATTGAGATGTATAAAATTGCTTAACTTATGCTTTTCAAGTTTTTTATGAAGATGAGTTTAATGTGAGTGTTCCACATGAGCGCTGGACTAGCGTGTGAACATTTGGAATTTATTACATTGTGGCCTCAATTAACTGCATGAACCACTGTAACAAGATACATCGTTGTTGATTGTTAGCTGGTCGATAGCCTAGTGTTGAAGCGAGCTGAGCCAATGTGTCGTGTTTTGGACAAGTGCTTACAAGTGGGGTAGCACCAACAGTGTTTACAAGTACTTATGTATACGTCGGCACACAGTTCTCGAACGAGTGCTCTATTTCATCAAAACACACACTGCTCGTATGATAAACCGTGACAACTTATGTCTTACGACGCCATATTCATGAAAAAACTAGTGAGGACGCATCTGTTTCAGCAACAATTACGATGGTTCTCACATGATTCACGGGCACACAAAAGTAGCAGCAGTTCTAGCCCCAGAGGGGTCGATAACAGGCAAGGTTCGGATAATTAGACACAATCCAAACTACTATTAAACACTAGCTGGGGCAACAATTTCATGCCTCAATCTAATTTGGGCTGGAGACAAGACGGACCTTGCCATGAACATCATCGAGGACGTCCCACAGCAGCTCAATCCTGTGAATCTTCATGAAGACAACCTTGTGGCCTTGCCACTGATAAACTTGTTTGTGGAGGCATGCCACGTCATCTTCCTGCGTAAGCTTGACAAGAACAGTATACCTCACAAACGAAGGAGTAGCTTTGAACTTCTTGTCCTTCAGTACACCCTAGACAACACGCCTGACAACAGTGAGGCTGGAATACAACTCTTCATTGGTATAACCGCAAATGGCTTCCAGGATCCAACAGCCTAAGAACTCTCTTTTCCAAGTGCGTATATTCAGGTCATCCGCCTCATAGCGAGTGACATGTACAACCACACAATCCTTGTCTGCATCAGGGTTCTAATTGAAACAGAAACAAATTCTGAATTACTTTTCAGTATAAGAAACACGAGTTATTTAAACCACTATGTATAGCATGGCATCGAAGCTAATAAAATTTTGCATTATTAATCCCCACAAACTTGGATGAAAAACCAAAATCGAGATCGGCAAAGAAGAAAATCACCTTGGGCAGCTCAGCGGGGGGGGGGGGGGGGGACACATCCTCGAAGGGGGAAAATTGCTCCTGCAGTGCCACGGGGGCTATAACCTCAAATGGGGCGTTGACCATCTCAGTAGTGGCCGTGAGCGTATCTAGGGTCGGCTCGGTGGCTGCCTCCATCTTCTTGGAGCTCTCTGTCTCATGGGGATCAGCCTCCCGCATCTGCTCCAATATCGGCAGATCTTTGCCTGGTTCTCCCTGGTCCATCATGAAACTGACGAATACTAGGAGACCACTGAAGGGAAAACACAATCTGAATGACAATGAAACAAAAAAGAGAGTGAGGATCGGTTACTGCTTTGCAAAAGTTCTTTTTTTCTCTGAACGAAAATATACCAACATCACGGATCCGCTTACCTTCCCTCCGTTGGGAGAGAAGAACAGTGGCAGATGCGAGTGTTGCCTTTCTTGAAGACGGTCAGGGAGAAGGGGATTCAGCGAAGAGTGAAATGATGGTTGCCTCGTCTGTCAAACTTAGACTGCGGGGGGGGGGGGGGGGGGGTTGTGATACGATGGCTCGTTACTGCCGCGCTATGACCGAGGTGACTCTCCGCCTGCATACTGCCTTCTAATTTGGTGGATGGCATTTGGGCCCGCGCGCTGCATGGCCCGCATGTCGGTGAACAAAAGTATAACGACATTCAGTAGAGGGAGACGTTTCAATGACCTAGGAGGAGCCAGAAGCGGTAGAGTGTCTCCACTGTACTAGTAGTAATTGTTTTTCTGGGTAGCTATAGAGTGTCTCCACTGTACTAGTAGTAATTGTTTCTCTGGGCCCAAGACAAAATAGCCCATCGACACTAGTAAATAGTAAAATCAATTCAAAAGCCCTATATTTACTGAATGAGAGGCGCTACCCACACCCAGCACACCGCCCCCCAAAAACACCTGGGTGCTCTTCTTCCTCCTCGCTCCCACCCACCTCACGTTAGCTCGCTCCACTCGTACCCCCAAATTCCTCACCTCACTCCTACAGAAAACCCCAGCTCCCCTTCTTCCTCACTACTACAGAAAAAACCTCAGCTCCCCTTCTTCTTCACTCGCACTACAACTAGGCTCGTCATTCGTTACTCTGCTCAAATCCGTGAGCGCGACATGACGCCCTCGAGGAAAATGGAGTCGGCTGACCCCAGCGCCAAGAAGATGAGGCTCCCGCCAGCGGCAACGCCTGTTGTAGATCCCGTACCCGGCAGCGCGGGGAGAAGCGGCGACCCCGCCCCCACCGGATCCCAGGAACCCGTAGAATCTCGGGTGGACCGCATCAGCGATCTCCCGGACGCCGTCCTTGGGGAGATCATCTCGCTTCTCCCCACCAAGGATTGCTGCCGCACCCAAGTCCTCTCAATTCGGTGGCGCCCTCTATGGTGCGCCATGCCCTTTAATCTCGACTGTCGTCAGCTATCTCTCTTCAATGATTTTGAAATCCCCAGAGCCATCATCTCCTCCCACTAGGGCTTCGTTCAAAGCCTCTGCATCCCGTCATGCTACCTTAGCAAGCATACCATGCCCTGCACGGTGGACGCCTGGCTGAAATCCCCTGAATTCACAGAACTACATCTGCTTGAGTTCTACTATTCCCCTGAAAATCACATACCACATACCGAACGCCATGAACTTGTGCCCTCAGCATCGATGTCCATCTCGTAGTTTTCCTCCTCTCTCCACACCGTCACCTTTGCGCTGTGCTACCTACCAGACAATCTGGTACTAAACCTTTGACTCCCATTTCTCAAAAAACTTTCACTTGTGCGGGTTCGTATATCGGAGGCCTCATTGCACAGCATCATCCACTCCAGCTGCCCTGCCCTGGAGTGCTTGGTGCTTGTTTTCACAGTTAGAATCGGTTGTCTCCAAATAAAGTCGCCTAACCTTGTAAGAATTGGAATTTCTTTTGACGGAAGGCAGCTCATCATCCAAGATGCCCCTTCACTTCAAAGGTTGATCCTTGATTCTAGTTATTCACTGTTGCAAATAACCGTCCTCTCTGCGCCTAAACTGGAGACCTTGGGTGTAATACATGATCTCTGTGCTCACTTCAATATGGTGTTTGGCTCCACAGTTCTTCAGGTACTTTATATTATCATCTACACTTGTAACCATAAGCTGCATTTCAAATTTCTGCCCGTAAGTTATATATCATCTTGGAGTACACATTTTATACTAATATTATGTTCTATGCTCAATCAAGAGTTTCTCCATGGATGGCCTATCAATGGTGCTGGATTCTGTCAAGATCTTATATATCCAAATGATTAGTTTTGATCTGAACAAGATTATTGGCTTGCTGCAATGCTTTCCATGTCTGGAGAAGTTGTATATAAAGGTGATAATTTCACACGCACATTGGAAGCCCGCATATAGTGTACTAGAATTAACCGTTCAACTGTTGCTCTTTTGACACTCTTTTTTTAGACCTTAACTGTTTTCAATCTTCATGTCTATTTAGGCAACAGGACGGGGTAAGAAAGTTATAACCAATCGGTGGATTCGTAAGCATCAGGATTTTCTCACTTCTCATGACATTCGATTGAAGACAATAACGCTAGAACGATATGTAGCCAACCATGCAAACACTAGATTTGTCACATTCTTCCTGCTGAACGCGAGGTTACTATTGTCCATCAGGCTTAAGTTTATCAGCAGCATGGTTTTGACGGATGGGTATGTCGAACAGCAAAAAAAAGAGTTTCAGGAGGGCAAAAGAGCATCTAAACGTGTTGGGCTTCTATTTACAACATATTGTGGTCATAATCCAGTAAATTTTACGACCCCGGATGTTCATTCTATGGACCTGAACGATCCATTTGACTGTGACTGCCGAAAACAGTGCTAGAGTTAGATGTTGTTACCCTTTTCAGCCCGGGTTTTTTTGTAAACCTGATGAACAATTAACCCTCGTGCTTTTGTACAGTTTGTAAGCTGGAGTTAGATGTTCCTGCCCTTTTCAACTCGGCTGTGACTGTCATATTTTCTTTGAAACAAGGCATGGCTTGCCATTCGTTTAATTTAGAGTGAAATATTGTAACAAATCCCAACCAAGGGACATAACATCACTCTCGCCGGCTGCTTGAGCTCACTGTGCATTACAGAAGCCAAGTGATTAGCCCCCACCAGCACCCACAAACTTATTTCGAACTAGCACATCAAATGGGCTATAAATTTTCATAGGAAAGGTTGCATGACCGTGACAAAGTTGGATTCTGACATTTGGGACCCGCGAGGAAATAGCCTAGCCAGTCAACAAAAGATTCTGCCTACCAGCCGTTGGATTGACATCCAACATCTGTCGTGTATCTTCTATCTCTTGTCTTCTTCCTCCAGCCGCCCAAACCAAACCACCCCGTCGGCTCCGCCTGCTCCCATATCCCATGGCTGGCTGCGCCTCCACCGCCCTACCGTACATACCCTCCAACGTTGGCCAGTCCCTCCCTCTATTCCCCCACACGTCCTGTTATTCTCCGGCGACGTCAGCCCCAACACGCACCCGCGCCCGAACCAGTCAACCCTCGTACTCCCCTCAGCCTGTGATTAGATCGGCGCATCTTCCACGGCTCCTGTTTGTTCCGTCCGAGGCCTCGCCGTTGTCCTCCGCCTTGAGGCCTTGGTTTGCTCGCCGTGCGTGGTGCGCCGCCCTCTTGCGTTGTCAACGTCGTCAACAACCGAGAGGAACAAGGAGATGACTGTACGTGGAGAGGATGACAGTAGGGACCCACCAGCATCATGCCAGTACGCAAGCAAGTGCCTCTGTATTACAAGCCCAAAAATATGGTTCCTCCTAATGGTTGGACATCTGGGGCTCACGCCATTGTCAACGTAGTCAATAAACGAGAGAAATACACTACGAGCGGCTGACACCAGGGACCCAGCAAGTCGCATAGTTTTTTTTTGAGGAACAAGCAGTTGTTATTTATACTAGTTTTAGCAACGGATCAGGGTAACAACGGGGCTGTGCGGGGGACGTGGCCCGTATAGCCAGGGTTTTATTTATGTTTACCACATCATGAGCCCAGTTGTATTTTTTTCTTGCTGAAAATGGCTAGCCCAATTCTATTTTTTTTAAACAAATACCCAAACAAGGCCTACTTGCTTTATCGGCCCTGCTGGGCTGCAAATCTTTGAAGACGAGGAGAGTCTCATTCGGTTTTCCCAGAAATGGGATGTACATTTTTAAAACACATCAAACCGGGAATTAGTTTCAATTTTTTTCATTACAAGATTTTAAATTCCATTGATTTTTATGCATGGACAATTATTTGGATTTTATATTTATAAAAATTATTTTTCAAAATAGTTTGAATGTGAATCGATATTTCTGGATTAAAAATAGTTGACCGCACCGAAATATGCAAAATTTCATATACTTTTTAACCGTGGCCACAATATGGGGTGTAATGCTAACAAAAAGAAGATGGGCTCCAAAAAATTTCTTAAGAATTAGCAAATGGGCTGTACATTATTAGAAATAATGGCAGATGGGTTGTCTGCTGTTTTCCACAGATTTGAGGCTGACTTGTGCGCCTACTACACTACAAAAAAAGACACATCCGTAACATTTTGTGTCGAACGAATTTTTTTTCTGTCATACATATGACACTTCTATGACGATAATTGTGACAAAACCCGGTATCATCATAGATGTGGTGGGCTCCTACTTCTATGAAAAAAAATCATGACAGAAAATGGGCTTTTTGTCCTGGGCGGGCCAGAGACGCAGCTGCATGACATTCTTTGGGCCGTCCATGACGGAAAAAACCGTGGTAGAAGCGAGGGTGAGGAAAATTTCGAGGAGTTCCCGGTTACGGTGGGAGGTCGGGGCCGGGTGATGTGCGTTTCTCTCTTACATGTACGCGCGTGTGTGCGAGGCGTTGGCTCTAACTGAACTCGAGCGAGGCGTTGGGCTCTAACTGAACCCGAGCGATTGCACTGCAGGCTACGCGTTACTGAACCCGAGCGATCGATCGATGGCTGTTAACTGAACCCAATCGAGTGATTCCTTCGCTACTGCTGCTAACTGAAGCCGATCAATTGGATGAACAATGAGTGTTGCGGGGGGGGGGGGGTTGGATGAACAGTGAGCGGTGACGTTGCCTCTGGATGAACAGGACCCCGTGGTGTGGAGGGCTGGATTAACAGTAGACGGTGGAGGGGTGGAGGGGTGGATGAACAGGACCCCGTGGTGTGGAGGGCTGGATGAACAGTAGACGGTGGAGGGGTGCCCGTGGAGGGGTGGATGAACAGGACCCCGTGGTATGGAGGGCTGGATGAACAGTAGACGGTGGAGGGGTTCCCGTGGAGGGGTGGATGAACAGGACCTCGTGGTGTGGAGGGCTGGATGAACAGTATATGGTGGAGGGGTGCCCGTGCAGGGGTGGTTGAACAGTAGCCGGTGGAGTAGCGCACGGTGGAGGCTGGATGAACAGGAGCCCGTGGAGGCTGGAGGAGGTCGACGGTAGCCCGTGGAGGCTGGAGGAGGTCTACGGTGGAGATGAACAGTATCCCGTGGAGTCCCGTTTTGCGGTACTCCACACCCCTCCCGATGAACAGGACCCCCATTTCGACCGTAGCGCTCCAACACAAGTCCGTTTTGTCCGTTTTGCGGTACGCCACACCCCTCCCGATCAACAGGACCCCCGTTTCAACCGTAGGAGGTCCGTTTCGTCCGTTTTGCGGTACGCCACACCCCTCCCGATCAACAGGACCCCCGTTTCGACCGTCGGAGGTCCGTTTCGTCTGTTTTGCGGTACGCCACACCCCTCCCGATCAACAGGACACCGTTTCGAACGTGGTCGGTCGAACACAAGGCTGTTTCCTCCATTCTGCGGTACGCCAGGCCTCGTTTCCATCGCCTGTTCCGTCCAAGCCCTCCCGATGAACATGACCACACATTCCGTTCCGACCCAGCCGGTTGGCTCCCCATGAACACGACGACGACGTTGTTTCTCCATTCCGACCCAACCAATGTACACGAGCCCTGGACGTACATATATATGCCCGAGTAGGCGTTCGAAACCCCGCCCGTATGTCCACATACAGGGCCGTATTTTCTTTCTTGCACCCTGGCCGCTGTACGTACGTGTACATGCTACGTGCGCGCCTCTACTACGACACGTGCGCGCCTCTACATCCACCAGTATATATGTACGTACACATTCGTGAACAAAATGACAACGCTACGTACGCTTCGACCAGGTGGGTCCCGACTTTCAGGCACTTCCTTGCATGCGAAGATGTAGCTGGTGGGTCCCAACAGTCAGGGGGGCGAATCTATTTTTTCGGCCGCACTTCCTTGCGTGCGAAGATGTTGCTGGTGGGTCACAGCAGTCAGGGGGGCGAATCGTTTTTTCGAACGCACTTCCTTGCGTGCGAAGATGTAGCTGGTGGGTCCCAATAGTGAGGGGGAAACATTTTTTCTGCTAAATACAGTGGCTCGTCCGGTGGGTCCCAGCTGTCAGGTGGAGGAATCATTATTTTCCGCGTAATAAGGAGGCACTTCCTTGCTGCGGCCGTGGACCCAGCTGTCAGCCTCACCACGTACAGTCCATGTCCGATGGAAGCCATTCCTTGACCACGTTGACCACGCCGCGCCGAGAGCACCAGGGTGGTGGACGATAGCGAGGCCTAGGAAGGGGACAACACGGAGCCGGGGAAGACGCGGCAGTGGATGCCCACGCGTAGAGGAGTACGAGGGTTCACTGGTTCGCTGCGGTGTGAGGCTGCCGTTGCCGCAGAATAATAGGGTGTGTGGGTGAGTAGAGGGATGGCCTGGCCAGCGGTGGGAGTAGTAGGCGGCGGTGAGGCCTCCGCCGCATCGCAGCCGGCCACAGGAGGCAGGAGCACGAGGCACGACCGGCGCTGGTTTGGGCGGCTGGAACAAGAAGACCAGAGGTTGAAGAAGCACTACGGCCATTGGATGGACATCGTATGGTCACTAGAGCTAGAATCATGCATATTGACTAAGTTGGCAAAGCCCTCCGTCCCCGTAAACTTAGTAGGCCCACAAGTCAGCCTGCCACTATACTGGGTCCCAGCTAACAGGGGGAGTAATCATTTTTTTGTGCCTAATAAGGAGGCACTTCCTTGCGTGCGAAGATATAGCTGGTGGGTCCGAGCTGTCAGCGGCGGTAACATTTTTTTCACGAAATACAGAGGCCCTTTCGGTGGGTCCCTGATGTCAGGTGGAGGAATCATAATTTTGCGCGTAATAAGGAGGCATTTCCTTGCGTGCAGCCGTGGACCCAACTGTCGGCCTCTCCACATACAGTCCACTTCAGATGCATGTCGGTCGTTGACCACGTTGACCAGGCCGCGCCGAGAGCACCATGGCGGTGGACGATAGGCCTAGGAAGGGAACGACATGGAGGCAGGGAAGATTCGGCAGTTGTTTCCCACGCGGAGGGGACTACAACTGTATGAGGGTTTACTGGTTCGTGTGTCGTCGCTGGAGAATAACAACAGGTGTGGGTGAGTAGAGGGATGGCTAGGCCAGCGATGGGAGTACGGTGGGGGCAGTGAGGCCGGCGCGGCAGCACAGCCGGCCATGGGGAGGAGGGACCAGGCAGTCCTGCCGGTGCTTGTTTGAACGGCTGGAGGAGGAAGAGCAGAGATTGAAGAAGCACGACGGTCGTTCGATGGACATCCAACAGTCACTGCTTGTGCGTCAACCTTTTTTTAGGAAAGCCTCAAATCTGTGGAAAACAGTATACAGCCCATCTGCCATTATTTCTAATAATTTACAGCCCATTTGCTAATTCTTAAGGTTTTTTTGGAGCCCATATTCTTTTTGTTAGCATTACAGCCCATATTGAGGCCACGGTTAAAAAATTATACGAAATTTTGCATATTTTGGTGCGGTCCGAACTATTTTTAATCACGAAATTTCGACTCACACTCAAACTGATTTTAAAAATAAATGTATATCAATATAAAATCCAACAAATTCTCCACACAAAAAAAATAATGTAATTTAAAATCTCGAAATGAAAAAAAGATATTTGAAACTAATTGCCGGTTTGATGTGTTTTAAAAATGTACAACCCATTTCTCATTACAGATAGGCCATTTTCTCAGCCAGCCGAATGAAGCTCTCCTCATCTTGAAAGATTGCAGCCCAACAGGCCTGACAAAGAGACTTACTTGGCAAATCACAAAAAAACTGGGTTGTGGCCGTGGACCCAGCTGTCAGCCTCTCCACGTACAGTATTCTTCCGATGGAAGTCGGTCATTGACCACATTGACCACGCCGCGCCAAGAGCACCAAGGCGGTGGACGACGGCGAGGCCTAGGAAGGGGACGACATGGAGCCGGGGAAGACGTGGCAGTGGATGCCCACGCGGAGAGGAGTACGAGGGTTCACTGGTTCGGCTGCGGCGAGAGGCTGCCATCGCCGCAGAATAACAGGTGGTGTGGGTGAGTAGAGGGATACCCTGGGCCAGCGGTGGGAGTAGTAGGGGGCGGTGAGGCCTCCGCGGCATCACAGTCGGCCACGAGAGGCAGGAGCACGTGGCACGACCGGCGCTGCTTTAGGCGGCTGGAGCAAGAAGACCAGAGGTTGAAGAAGCACTATGGCCGTTGGATGGACATCGTATGGTCACTGGAGCTAGAATCGTTCATATTGACTAACTTGACAAAGCCCTCCGTCCTCGTCAACTTAGTAGGCCCACAAGTCAGCCAGCCACTATGGTGGGTCCCAGCTAGCAGGGGGGTATTCATTTTTTGGTGCGTAATAAGGAGGCACTTCCTTACGTGCGAAGATATAGCTGGTGGGTCCGACCTGTCAGCGGGGGGAACGTTTTTTTTCACAAAATACAGAAGCCCTTTGCACGTACAGTGCACGTACAGTGCGTAATAAGGAGGAACTTTCCTTGCGTGCGACCATGGACCCCGTGGGTCCCAGCCGTCAGGCTCTCCACGTACAGTCCTCTTCCGATGACTCTCGTATGTTGACCACGCCGCGCCGAGCGCACCGAGGCGGTGGACGACGGCAAGGACCCAGACTGGAACGTCCCGGAGATGGGGAAGACGCGGTAGTGGAGTTGCAGACGGAGAGGAGTGGGAAACTTGACTGGTTCGTGTGGGGGGTGGGCCTACACTCGGCAGAGAATAACAGGAGGTGCGGAGTGGTGGGATGGCCTGGCCGTCGGCGGGGTAGCGTTTCGCTGAGGAGCACAAAACAACGCCGCTAGACGCCAAAGGCTGGAGCAGGCGGTTCCGGCAGCGCTGGGGAAAGAAGACAAGAGATTGAAGAAGAATGCCGGCCGTTGGATGTAAATCCAACGCCTGCTTAGGCTTCGACCTACTGGCCCACATGTCAGCCAGTCCATTTGTTTTTTTAGTCCATTTGGTGGGCTGGGTGAAACAATGATGTAGCATCTATGCAGCCCGTTTAAATCCCATTTGCATTTTTCTCGAAATCCGCAGACTTGCTGGGCTGGGTGAAAATATCATGTTGGGCTAGACGGAGAAATGTTATAAAAACATAAACACATGATTGCATGTCAGTAAAATCTTTGCAAGCTTATGTACGCAATCACTAGGAGTTAACTTGCCAAGTTATATATAAACAATTATTATTATTATTATTTTGTAAGAACTTTCAACTTACGAAATAAAATATCATTTTAATTTGAGGAGTTAATAGTACGTGGGGTATTATTATTATTTAGGCTAGATGTGGGATAGTTGAGTTGGTTCTAGGGGAAAGGACTGGGAGAAAACTCAGTTTACATCGAAAAAGAAAGTGGGAGAAAATTTAGAGACCTGCTGGGTCCACCTAAGAAGGGGAATATGTTGGGAGGAAGGAGATTCAAAGCACGGCAGCCGAGTGAACTAGTTTTTTTTACGGACAAGTGAACTAGTTTACATACATAAGCAAATAGCCACTAAAAAAAGCAATAAGGTTAATGGGTTCTTAGAAGAAATATTTCAGACAAAACAGATAATTACGACATATAGGCTAATGCATGAAACACACAGATGATAAAGGTGCTTATAAACAGATAAAGTACAACATCTAGACCTTCCCGACACGCTTGATCATGACGCTGCGGCTGTCCGTGTACTCGTCGGTTACGGGAAGCAGACACGCCCTCATGTCCAAGATCTGCCTGTACATGTCGTAGCATGCGTATGCGTCCTTGACCGTGTAGGTTAGGTAGGCTAGATTTAGAGGTACCTCCCACATGTTCAGGTCGTCTTCTTTCATGTTGGCGTATTAGGGGTCGATGATGGTCTCAGCGAGGTCAACCACGGAGTCCGTCTCCTGCCCGTTGCTGATGATCTTTTATTGCTTCTGGATGTCGACAAGCTTGTTGCACCAGATGGCCGAATCGTCCCGTTCTTCCTTCTCTCCACCGTGGCGAAGGTGCAGTCGGCGCTGCCGATGAAACGTGTGAATGCTCCAGAACCTGGTGCAGCCATAGGACTGAGGCGAGGCAGAGCTTCACCGAGTCCGTATCGTTGGTGTACATCACATTCAACTTGGTGCAGGCATAGGACTGAACGGCGAACTCAAAGGGGAACTCCTTGCTGAAGTCCATATCCAGCAGGCTCACCCCTCGGATCGCCATTGGAGTCTCTTCGAGTGAACGAGTGTGTAGGCGTCGGCAGCAGGTCGTTTTTCAGCTCTTGGGGAACTGGATTCAACAGTAATCTGAGTGTGTACATGCGACAACAGTTACTACCCCTCCCTCGTCCGCTGCACGCCTGGCAGAAGATGCGCCCTCGGCGCATTGAAATGCCTCCATTAAGAAACCTACTCCGTCCACACGTCGGTTCACGAGCGGGTCTGTATTGGTACTGTAATAACAGGAGTTAGTGATCACTTTACTTAAATTTAATTAGCTTTAATAGAAATTTATACTTAAAACAAGCAATGCATTCGCTCGTTCTATCAGTGCCACAGGATCAACATGCACAACAATTAGAATTATTATTCTCAGGACGCACACGATCAACACATTTGTCGCACTTCCCCAAAGATAATACTACCAAGTTTGAACTATTTGTTATGGTTGCTGTCCTCTGCATCATCATGCTGTGTTTCCCAGCTTGCAAGATTCAGAACCAACAAATAAGATCCAAATAATAAGTACAACAAAGATGCCTACACATCTCATTGATTCCCAGCTTGCAAGATTCAGAACCAACAAATAAGATCCAAATAATAAGTACAACAAAGATGCCTACACATCTCATTGATTCCCAACTTGCAAGATTCAGAACCAACAAATAAGATCCAAATAATAAGTACAACAAAGATGCCTACACATATCATTGATTCCCAGCTTGCAAGATTCAGAACCAACAAATAAGATTCAAATAATAAGTACAACAAAGATGCCTACACATCTCATTGATTCCCAGCTTGCAAGATTCAGAACCAACAAATAAGATTCAAATAATAAGTACAGCAAAGATGCCTACACATCTCACTGATTCCCAGCTTGCAAGATTCAGAACCAATCCATTAGAGCCTTTTGATAAAGTGAATATCGGGATTAAATCCATCTTGGCTAGCCATGTCATACAATCGAATAACTTGGCGAATGCTCTTGACCGTCACAACATCTATAGTTGAGTATTCCTGTTTGCACAGCATGTTTGCACAGCACAAACAAGGAGACAGGAGAGCATGATTTCACTTTAATAGCGGCCTCCTTGAACTCAACCTCCAGCTCTACTTGGATGAGGTCTGCCTGGAGTTCCATGATTCAGTTCATGCGCCTTTTTCTGCAGTTCACCTGAAATGAAGCAAAGATTGCATCATTCAGCTAGCAAGAAGTACTTGCTCTTGTGAGCTGGCAGGTTCTTCTTTAGTAGTTGCACTAAAATTGAGGAACATTAAGGTTGGCTGTTCGGCTCATGTAAGGTGCAACTATAATTTCTTATCGTTTTGTGCAGTTCCACTAAAATAAAGTGTCATTGTGGTGACAGTGACGGCTCCATCTTGCAAAGGCTAATAAAATGTTGCACGAGATTACCGGCAGAACTTGACAGAGATTTTGGAAACTCCAATCACCATTTTGTGCAGTTCCACCAAAATTGAGAGATGTTGCCCATGTGACATTTTAGTTGAACTGCACAAGACACTCATTCCAAAAAAGTGTTTTGTGCAGTTCACCAAAAGGTCACAATAACAACAAGGTGAAATGGATATCCCTTTCTGCACAAAAAGATAGAAAGTAAACAGTTGCTGGTCAATAAGAATATACGAAACATATACAAAATGAAAAAAAGCATCTTAATTATGTTCATGGCAATCACGCAAGGATAGTAGAAATTTTGAAACGTCAGCGATGCTTCATGTTACCAGAAGCATTACGATCAACAATGAGATTCCTCAAATATGGGATTACTTTAATGGTGGCATTGCTTGTTTACCAGAAACAGTAAATCAACAATAGCTAAAGAGTTGGTTTAAGGGCATGGGACCGTGGGGACACTAGGACACTCTGCAACGTAAAGGAGCAACTTACTTATCATACTGGGGAAAACAGCAGGAGTGCCATTTGTAACACAGTTTAATTGTTTCCTATCACTGGAGGCATTAGATTAACAATAACACTGGTTAGACATGTCCCTAAGGTAACAGTATGATCGCTTCATTTTACATGCGCCCTTACATTAACAACAGCAAAAGGTTGGTATAAGGACATGCGAGAGTGGACGCATCAGCACAATGTACCTATAAGGAGGCATAAAGTGGTGATGCCGAGTTTGTTCATGCTATGTGAGGGTAGCAAACCTAATCCTGGAGACCTTGTACGATGTGAGGGCAGAAAATCTAATCCTGGAGACGTTTTACTATGTGAGGGCAGCAAATCTAATCCTGGAGACCTTTTACTATGTGAGGGCAGCAAGTCTAATCCTGAAGACCTTTTACTATGTGAGGGCAGCAAATCTAATCCTGAGACCTTTTACTATGTGAGGGCAGCAAATCTAATCCTGAGAACTTTTACTATGTGAGGGCAGCAAATCTAATCCTGGAGTCCTTTTACTATGTGATGGCAGAAAATCTAATCCTGGACATACTCTGTTGACTTGTCCACCAGCTGCCACTTTCTATCCTTTATTCAACCAATAATAGATCTGTTCCTTATCCAGTTTGTACTGTGTTTTCCCATTATTTCCCTTTTCATCCAAGAGACCGGTTGGGTATCCGGTCTCTACTACTCTCACCATATTATTTCCACTTTGAATCAAGTCCTAGATTCATGCTACAACTTTCCCCCCTTTCTTCGTTGTTTGAAAAAAGCCCTAGATTCGAATGCATGAAGTAGCTTTACCTCTAATAATACTAAAAGTTTAGGTGGCTTTGGAAGAGCTGATGGGAGTAGAAAAAGATGCACATGCAGACACGTGGGGAGCTGGGGCAGTAGAGCAAGTCCGCTTTCGAAGAACTTATACCTGAGGGTCGTCGGGATGTCGGCGGCGGCAGGTCGGATCTGCGGACAATACGCGGCAGGGAGGAAGAAGGGTCGAGGACCTGCTGAGACAGTGCTGTGTCGGAGAGAACGGCACGGGCAGAGGATCGGGCCCCTCCGGCAGATGTGAGTTTCCTCCCTCGGCGGCGATGACCGCATGAACGATGCACCTTTTAGTCCTCTACACACGCCGGCGAAGGGATCCGGCCGGATCTGTGACCAGCGGTGAGCAGAGAGAAAATCTCGCTACCGCTGTCTTGTTTATATCTGGAGAGGATGAGAGAATGAAGAGAGCAACCCTAGTATAGCAAGCGCTCAGGCCCCTACGTCCATATATAGTGGAGTGATTATCTTTTTTCTCTCCAGAACAAGCATTTAAATTTGTGTACGTGGCATTAAAGAAAAGAAACCCTCTATTTAAGGTGACTACTGTACGACTCCTACTTACTACTAGTAGTACTGCAGTATTGTTAATTTGTGCTCCCTGCCCCTCCATTCATTGAACAACCCCACGGGTGAATAAACATACAGTAAGTACTGTATTTATATAGAACGAACAAGCTCGAACTATTTTCGCGTAGTTAAAAGTTGAGGGCGGGGCTTTTCCCGGGCAGTACGCGCGGCAGTTTTCGGGTAGGCGGTTTGACACAGAGGCGAGGAGGGTGAGCGAGTGGGGCTGTGCGATTTGACGGCGCGTTACTGCTGGAAAGACTTGCGATATGACCACTCACTATAGTCATGAATTACTGGCGCTCCGACCGGGGAGATGCCCCCCTTCGGTTCCACGCTCTAATCTGGTGCATGACATGTCGACCCGGATGCTGGCTCTCCCACATGTCGAAGTAGTACTATACTATGTACTACTCAGGTCGGAGGAGTGCGAACCACGGCAGCCCAGTGAACCAGCAGCGCGAACCACGGCAGCCCAGTGAACCAGCAGTGCGAACCACGGTAGCCCAGTGAACCAGCAGTAGAAAACAATGTGCTGATATGGCCATAAAAAACAATGTGCTACGGTCCACACTGTAGCATGTACAGTAACGCTCCTCTTTGTTTGGATCCCTGAGTTAGAGCTAGTTTGGGTTGAAATAGCCTCAAATTATCGAAACAAGAGGGGTTAGTTTGAGCTAGTTTGCTCTAACCCAGCTAAAAAAACTAGCTCGGTGGAGAGGTTCTAATTGGGTTAGTTATCCTCGGGCCCACTAAAAGAGAACTAAAAAAATCTCCCCTGCCCGCACCAGATCGCTCCCCCCCACTCTCGCACGACTCCTCTCTGTTCCCCATGGGGCCGCCCGCCCAAGCGCTGCTCACCCTCTCTCTTCTCCGGCCGCCCTCTCCTTCCAGCCTCCGCCGCCCTACCCTGGCCGCCCTCTCCCTCCGGCCTTCAAGGGTCGCTCGGCTCCCCCTTCACCAGTCCTTTTTCTCCCTCTGTCGTGCGCGGCAGCGGCGCATCTACCCGAGAGGTCTTGAGAGGGGTGAGTTTGTTTGTTCCTTCTCTTTCTCACGGCCATATCATTGATCTTGCTTGCTCTAGCGCTAATTCTGATTTGGAAAAGTAGATCCTCATCAAACATGGTATCGATTTGTGGTGCACGTATGGAATTGTTTGATCCTGCTTGAGGAGGTAATAAATCTTTCTAGAGGCCCAAAGATTCAGGTCACCTTTCTAGGTATTTCAATTTCAGGCTTGCATTATTTCTAGAGGCCCAAAGATTCAATTCACCTTTCTAGGTATTTCAATTTTAGGCTTGCATTATTTCTAGAGGCCCAAAGATTCAGTTCACCTTTCTAGGTATTTCAGTTTCAGGCTTGCATTATTTCTAGAGGCCCAAAGATTCAGTTCACCTTTCTAGGTATTTCACTTTCAGGCTTGCATTATTTCTAGAGGCCCAAAGACTCAGTTCACCTTTCTAGGTATTTCAGTTTTAGGCTTGCATCATTTCTAGAGGCCCAAAGATTCAGTTCACCTTTCTAGGTATTTTAGTTACAGGCTTGCATTATTTCTAGAGGCCCAAAGATTATGTTCCCAGTCGGCGGCAAGCGGCCTTGCTACCCATGTCGGTGTTGACCTCAACTCGCAAGGGCCGGCGTCGGAGGGGTTCTCGGGGCTTGGGCTCTATAGAGCCTTCCTCCAGAGCGACGATGGCGAGCTCCTCCCTCGGTGCGTGAGGGGCTCCGGGCTCCCTCCCTATCGTGAATGACTTCCGTGATGAGTTAGCTCATTCTTTGTTTCATGAAGTGTTTTTTTATTTAATCTTGATTGAAGACTTGTATGTTTAAGTGGGATATCTCATTTGTATGGACAAAGTAAAAAATTATCATGTTTTGCATGCTTGATTTGTATAGATAGTTCGTTTATGTCAATTGTGAGTGGGAGGAGGCCACAGAAGAGCCGGCCACAAAACCGGCAGGAAATAGGATCCAAAGTAGTCAAATGATTGATATAGAGCATTTATTGTCAATCTAACCCTGCCATCCATACACCTCTTTGGTTTAGAGTTAGTTCAGGGTTAGAATCTAACTCTAACCTCTAACTGAGTTAGAGTTCTCCTCGTCTCGGTTCATCGCCATCATACTTTCCCCATTCCTGTGTTTTCAGTATCCTGCGAATCAAAGAGGCCCTTTTTTGCGGGAAAAATCAAAGAGGCCCTTAGACTGGTTTAGGTCCGGTCATTTTTTATAAACGTGTTATGTCCAAAATTTAATGAACGTGCTCCAGTTTCCACGAAAATAATCCGGTTTCATGTAGTAATTCATTCATTTATTTATTCTTCTGCGGGGGGGGGGGGGTTGCATGTAATTCGTGAGGTCTGAAATGTAAAGTACCTCGGCATATGCTCCGAGTCGTGCATGCACTACGACCCAGATGCTCTATGTCCCACATGTCCGCGAATGGGAGCACGTGGAAATAGCCTAGGAGTACATATGGGAGGATAAATGCGTGAAAAAATATGTACTGTGAAGCATAGTCGCGGTTCGAAAGGGAGACATAAAGTGATGACAGCTATAGGTTGCATGCACCCAACTAGTGGTACTAGACATACGACTAATTTTTCCCTCAAAAAAAAGAGGCACGAGTGCTCAGTACACCTATTCTATAAACACGAGTCCCATCTGACTATAGCGTCCGTGCTACAGCTAGCTCTCCTCCCTTGTTTCTCTCTTCTAATTCTAAACTCGGCTGACGCCCGGTGGGCGGGGTGGGTTTTCTCAACTGCGGCCCCACCTCACAGTGAAAACGTTACGACTAGAATAAAAATGCCATATACTCCCTCCGTTCATAAATACTCCCTTCGTCCTTCAAACAGTGTACTTCCAACTTTCTTGGAGGGTCAAACTATCTCAAAGTTTGACTGAGTTTGTACAAAAATATATCAATGCTTGTGAAACCAAATGGTTATATGACAAAAATATATTTTATCACGAATCTAATGCCTAATTTGATGGCATAAATGTTGGTCTTTTATTATATAAATACGGTCAAACATAAAAAAGTTTGACTTTCCAACAAAGTTGGAAGTACACTCTTTTTAAGGACGGAGGGAGTATAAGCCTTTTTAGATACTATTTCAAATGGAATACAGCATACAGATGTATGTAGACATAGTTTAGAGTGTAGATTCACTCATTTTGCTCCGTATGTAGTAGTCACTTGCTGGAATCTTTAGAAAGACTTATATTTGGGAACGGAGGGAGTACTATACTAATAAAACATTAAGGCCACGAGGCGATGCAGTGCTGGTTACAGGAGGCAAGAAGAAGAGATGCATCCATCAACGACGTCCACCTCCTCGACTCAGGGCGCCGGCCCACCGAACGACGCCTAAGTAGCAGCCGATTTCGTGGCCAGGTTGACATGCGTCTGAATAATGGCGTCCAAAGATTCCAGCCGCTGGAAGAAGGCCAATGTCTTTCTGTCCTCGCTTGCCTTGTAGTGGCCTATGTAGATGATTTCCTCGTAGACGTGGATGTGCAGGTCGACGGTTTCTTGCATGGCGAGGTGCTGTGCGGCGAGCGTGGCCTCGAGGTGCACATTCTTCATAGCGACCTCCGGCACCTGCAGGGCCACCAGGGCTTGAAAGAGTTCGTCACCATGGAGGCCGATGAGGGTGGCAGGCAATTAGGAGCCTGGGCGCGTGGGCTGGAGCAGTACGGCAAGGTCGTCCGCGTGCTTCTTGACCGCGGTGAACTTGCGGATGAAGTTGACCATCATGTCGTCCATGCGAGAGGCGAAGCTGGTGTCGGCGAGGGCTATGATGCCTGCACTCGCCAGCACTGTCTGGAAACGCTCCGCGGTGTGGGGCCGCAGGCCGGCACCTTGGAGGATTTGGCAGCGCCGACTGCCGCTCGCGTCCATTGCCTCCATAGGTGCTTGTGGCTTCTGGTCACTTGCTCTTGGATTGGAGTGAGCAGTGTTGCGCAGAGACTTGAACTTGATGGATTGGAGTGGTGGGACGCCTTTATTATATGAGAGTCCAAACTCTGTTGCATTCACATCATGCTGGTTCTATTCTGCTTCTCCAATTAATTCCCTCTGCATGTAATTGAGGATGCATCATTGACCGTTCAACGTCTCGGGAACCGCTACCCTCTCCCTCCTTGGCATTCAAGCACCTACGGACCCGTCGACGACGAGGTGCCTATGGTGACTTCGTAAATTTCAAGATGATAGTGCCGTGCGTGTGTGCGTTCATAGGGGTGAGTGTATGCGCGTGTATATGAGCGCTTACGTCTGTACTGTGTCAAAAAAAACGTAAATGCGTGTCAAAAAGAGACTAGTCAGTATACTCAATATTGTGCACCTCGGAGAGGAAAATGATAGAACTAGTACGTATTTATTTACGATGCAGCTTCACTCATTTTTCTCCATATGTACTCCGTCTCGGTGTAGTCTAGTCACTTGTTGAAATCTCTAGAAGGGCAAATACTCATTTCTGGTTTACAAGGCTATACTAGCAAGTAGTTGTAGTACAAGAGTGGGCTCACATAGCAATTTTGTCTCATGCAACGTTCGGTTTGCGCTTGGCTCTTCGCCTCTTCGAGAAGACAAACAATGATGTTACTACTACTGCTTCTACAGTGTCGAATCCACTGCTGCATGTCCGTCCACCGCGAGCGGGATGGATAGCTTGTTGTAGAAGTACTACTAAGCAAAATCTTGTCCTCGTTTGCGAGCAACCGCGCGCATGGGCGAGGGAGAAGGCGTGTAGTAAAATCAAGCTTCTCCTCGTTGTACGAGTTGACGCGACACATCATAGCACTGGCCCCACATGGTTGCCTCTAAACTTGGCTGAAAGACCCGCAATGTACAATATATTTGCTGCAACATCTAACATTTACCCACCACAAATTAAAATATATGTGGCCGTATGCATCGTTCTGATGCAGAGGCCGGGGAGTCCCCCCTTTTCAAAAAAAATAAAAATATATATATTCCTGTCTTGACCAGATGAGCGTGCAAACTACAATCACCAGGGTGACAGGTAGGGCCAGAAGACTATTTTAATTTTTTTTAAACTTCGAGACGGCCACATAGCATGGAGCTGACTCGAACGATTTTATAAGCTTACAGGCACGGTACACGCTATCCAAGACTACTCTACATATGAAACTGCCACACGAGCGTCCGAGCTGTGCTTGGCTCTTCGCCTCTTCGGGAAGTCGAACAATGATGGAGTACTACTGCACTGGAGGAGTACTACAGTACGCTTTTGGCCATCTGACACCGATTGAACTGCTGCATGTCCACCGCGTGCGGGAGGGAGAGTGTGTAGCGAAAGCTTCTCCTAGTCTTGCCATCCACCACACTCATGGGCGAGGGAGGGACGCTCCTGCCTTTGCGTGTATGACATGTGGGCCCGACAGGTGGGTGGCCAACCTGTCATACAGCCAAAGGCAGGTGCAGTTAAGTCCGCGAGGGCGAGGATAATCAAACTTCTCATTGATGTACGAGTTGACGCGACACATCAAAGCACTGCACTCGATATATTTCAATAATTTGCGGCTACCGATGCATTAATTACAATGCATGCATGCATGCCGTGACTCTCCTTTTGATACTTGCATGTGTTGATTTAATGCACTTTGCGTATAACTTTTTCTTGTTTTTCTCAGATTAGTCTGCGCGTCCGCATTGGTTTCCATCTGTGCCCCCGCTCGATTAGTTCTGCCCCCATTAATCGCGCCAGTTTCCAAAGCAGAAAATGGCTACAGGCAAACGCATGCAGCACCAGATGCGGCTTGACCGCCTGGGGAATCCAACTCAAGTGAAAAGGAAGGAGGACCAGCCAACCATTGCATGCGCATTTACTATCGATATTTATGCAGCTTACTCATGCGCAGGGGAAAATTTGTCTAGAAAACTCAAACTACTGCCTTCCTTCATATGCGGGAGGAGAGTTATGCGCAGAGTATAAAATATGGGACGGTAAAGCTTTGTAATGCCCCGGCCCAAGCGAGAGATGGTTGTGCAAGAGGAGGGCGAGATCATGCAGATGGAACAGGAACCGACGAGGGAGCTCACTAAGGTCTCCATGGACCTCACCGTGCTCCACTGCACCTTGTGCCTCCGCCCCTTGACGCCTCCAGTGTATGAGGTTCGAATACACCTCGTCCGTTCGGCTGATTGAGCAAGGTGCAGGTTTCTTGATTGATGTGTTGTTCGATTGATTTCTGTAGTGCAAGGGAGGGCACCTGGCCTGCGCAGACTGCCGCGTCGAGCGCCCGGGAACCAGCGGCAGTGCCAGAAGTGCGAGCGCGGCGGTGGCTTCATCATGTGGAGCACGGCGGTGGAAGCCGGCGTTTCGTCGCTGAGGGTGGTGTGCCCGCACGAAGGCTGTGGGCTCTACGTCACTTACCACAAGCTCGCCCATCACCAGAGCGTGTGTCCGCTCGCGCCCTGCAAATGCCCGGTGCCCGTCTGCAGCTACGAAGGGCCGCCGCCGGCGCTCTACCACTACATCAGCAACATGCATCCCATGCCTGTGCACAGGATCCAGTACGGCAAGGTGCTCCAGCTGCAAGTGCCACTGTCGGAGCCACGGCTCTTGCTGTTCGCGGAGGAGGACGGCCGCGCATTTTTCTTGGTCGGCAGCGTGCGTGCTCGACATCGGTGCGCCTATCGTCGTGTCGGTAGTCTGCATCAGAGCGGGGGCGTCCCACTGCCGCACTACGTGGCCAAGCTGTGGGCGAACGGCCCGCCGGGGGATCCCAAAGGCACGACCGACGCTGTCAAGGTGGAAATGGAGGTGACAAGCAACAAGGATCTCGGCGACGTCGACGTCCAGGAGCTGACCTTCTTCACAGTTCTTCCCAAGCTGCTGGCCAGGGCTAAGATGGTGTCCCTCCACATTCTGATTGACAAGCTCACGTCCTAAATGTTTATACAGTGCCTTCTATTTATCTTAGAAATATGGTAATATAGGGATTACTTGGGTCTACTTTAGCTTAAGAAATGGTGGGTTTTGGTGGCGATGCAGCAATTACTTCGACATCAGATCAGTAATTTCCAACAATCGAACGGATATTTTCTGTCTGTTGGATATAAAGTTCCTTTGGGTAAGAAGTACTAGATAAATGTAGATGTATGTGGACGTATTTTAGTTACTGATCCACTTTTTATCCATTTTGATGATAAGCACTCCCTCCGTTCCACAATACATGCCTTCCATTTGTCAAAATATAGATATATCTTGACATGTTTTAGTATATAGGTACATCCATGATAGAGCCAGTCGGATGGTTGAGAACACTACAATTCGTAGATACAGATGCGTGTGTGACTCCCAGGTGCAGAAGCCGAGGGTCATCATCCTCCTTTTCGAGAAAAAACAGATGCGTGTGTGAGAGGACAAGTGCGTGCGTGCACCTCTTCTCTTCCTGTATAACGTACTAAACTCAGAGTACAAGTTTTTGTGGGTGGCACGATGGTGCGTGCGAGAAGTCCCGAGAGATAGGTTTAATGCGTCTAAAAAAGACTAGCCTATAGCTCGCCACATGGCTATTCCTGTCGAACGCCCCATTAACCGTAAGATATGTATACGACGGTGCCAGTTATTGCACGTACACAGTAGAAAAAGTACACCACGGCTAAGAACACGTGCCCACGTAACGCTATCCGGGAATAGTGCCGCACTTCGAAACTAGAACCGTCAATAAATTTTGAGCTTGCGTCTCGTCACATTCCAAATTACTCCACGCTATATTGAATTGCAAACCTGTTCACACCGATCACAACCTAAACGGTTTCTCACGTAGAAGTTAATGCACCGCGCTGAGTGTTTTGGGATTATTTGGTTTTCATAAGATGACTTACACACCTAGACGGAGGTAGTAGTACTATGTTATAAATACTAGTATGCCAAGATGACTGCACATTCCTCCTCAACTCCTCATCCACAAAAATAAACAAGTCATTCAGCATCCTTCCCTTGCGTCTGCCATGGCCAGCGTGTGTTCTGGGTCGAGAGATTGCCACCAGGAAGAGGCGAGTATGGATGCGGAAGCATGAGATATGTCCCGCCTCACTGCGAAAGCAGCCGACATGTCCCGCCGCGCGGAAGTAGCAGCACAGAGGTCTCGCCGCGCCGCTGAAGTAGCACGGAGGTCCCACCGCACCGTCGATGCAGAAGACTGGTCCGGCCGCGCCGCGGAAGCAGCAGAGATGTCCCGCCGTGCCGCAGCGGCCTAGGAAAATTTCTCGCGGGTAGGCGACAACTGTTACAGGCGCATGCATGCGATCATCCATAGCCAAATGGATCAGATCTCCGGCTGGGCGAGGTTGCAGGACGACATGAAAGCCTCGTTTGAACAGGCTACCGGTGTCATCCGGCAACTAAGGGAGGGCAATGAGAGGCTCCGGGTCGAGTGCGACCTGCTGAGGGCGAAGATCATCCGAAGTGCAGACCAGCAGGAGGAGACTAGTGCCTTGTTGAAGAGGACTGGCGTCATCGTCAAGAAACTTATGGACGAGAATGGCATGCTCCGCATCGAGCGCCAAAGGCTGGTGGAGGAATCCACGGATGCTCTCAAGAAGCGTCTTGAGGACACGAAAGCGCTCATCGCCGCTCGCCGCAGAGACTAGTTCCCGCGGCCTGCAGCAACGCATCAAGAAAGTAGAGATCAGCGGACCAGATCGTTGTCTTCCTTCTTATTTTGCCCTTGTGTATTTCGGGCATAGCCACATGTGGCTTTTTTAATTATCTTTCTAATTATGTAAGACAATTAATCGTCTTTATATAATCATCAGTCTTGCTATATGTCGCAGTAGATGCTATATAGGTCCGTCGGATCTTACATCAAGATCTGTGCTTTCAGATTTTCTTTTTTCTCTCTTAAATCTCAGTCGAGTGAGACATAGCCACTCCATTAAACAGAGGCATGAGCGCCATTAATGGAGACCTAGGGAGAGAGGTAGACGGCAGATGGAGGTCAAAGGGCTCTCCTCTCGATAAGCACGCAGGGGTCTGATCGCACGCCTCTTGTACTCAAATAGCTACCCTGCATGGCGCCTCCTAGCTAATAAAAAATGGGGACGCATGGCGGCACGTAAATGGCAGTAAATAGAACGCCCACGATTTCAATAATACTTGTGTTTCCGATTGTAACGTGACAACACTTGTTCCAAAATGACTTTGTTGATTGCTAATGTGTGCACCTTCGCAAATTGGACATGGCACCAAGCCAAGTTTCATTATTTTCATGCATGTTTTGGATTTACAGGAATTAAAAAACTAAGTTTCTCAATGTTTCCAGCCCAGCCATGACGCCTAGAATTTTGAATTTCATTCCCATTTCTTGCATGGAACCTAGAAATTTACCTGAGGACACACATGTGATTTTTCAACCAACTTTGGTGCACTGGAACATGTGCTTGTATTTCAAATTTGAATTATGCACACAAAGGTGACATGTTCCCTCTCAAAACCACGAGCCTTCTTGAGAGAAGCTCCAATTTGCAAGAAGCTTATACCCAAATTTGTTCCTATTCAGCCAAAAAAATTACCACGGCATGGTACTACCATGACATGACACCATGCCAAGTATCATGCTTTTAAAACCAAGTTTCTCAATGTTCTCGACGGAGCCACGATGCCCAGATGTTTGAATTCTATTCTCATTTTTTCCATGGGACCTAGAAATTCACCCAAGGACATAAATGTGATTTTTCAACCAACTTTGGTGCACGGGAGCATGTGCTTGTAGTTCAAAATTGAATTATGCACATTAAATGACCAAAAACTCAATTAATGTGTAAAAAAGGCCAAACGAAGCCGGAATGATTTCCAAAATTTAACAGGGCACTCATGTAGTTCTATGTTGCCTTTGTAAATAAACTCAAGGGGGACAACGTATATCATTTCGCACTCAAAGGTGGCACGTTCCCTCTCAGAACCATGAGCCTTCTTGAGAGAAGCTTCGGTTTGCAAGAAGCTTATACCAAAATCTGTTCCTATTCGGCCAATTCTTTTACCACAGCATGGTAGTACCATGACATTACACCCATGCCAAGTTTCATGATTTTCAGACGTGTTTTGGATTTACAAGAATTTAAAAACCAAGTTTCTCAATGTTCTCGGTTGAGCCACGATGCCCAGATGTTTGAATTTTATTCTCATTTCTTGCATGGGACCTAGAAATTCACCTGAGGACACAAATGTGATTTTTCAACCAACTTTGGTGCATGAGAGCATGTGCTTGTAGTTCAAATTTGACTTATGCACATTAAATGACCAGAAACTCAATTAATTCATAAAAACGACAAACGAACCCAGAATAAATCCAAAATTTAACAGGGCACTCATGTAGTTCTATGTTGCCTTTGTTAAGAAACTCAAGGGTGGGGGCAGCATATATCGTTTCACACTCAAAGGTGGCACGTTCCCACTTAGAACCACGAGCTTCCAAATCGGCCCAATTTTTTACCACAACATGTTAATGCCATGACATGACACCATGCCAAGTTTCTTGAATTCCAGACGAGTTTTGGATTTACATGAATTTAAAATTAATGTTTCTCGATGTTCTTGGCCGAGTCACGATGCCCAGATGTTTGAATTTCATTCTCATTTCTTCCATGGGATCTAGAAATTCAACCAAGGACACCCATATGATTTTTCAACCAACTTTGGTGCACGGGAGCATGTGCATGCAGTTCATATTTAGATTATGCACTTTAAAAGTCCAGAAACTCAATTAATGTATAAAAAGGCCAAACGAACCCGAAATAATTCCAAAATTTAAGAGGGCGCTCATATAGTTCTATGTTGCCTCTGTAAGGAAAATCAGGGGGGAAGCAGCGTATATCATTTGACACACAAAGGTGACACGTTCCCTCTCGGAACCACGAGGCTTGTTGAGAGAATCTCCGGTTTTGGAAGAAGCTTATACCAAAACTTGTCCCAATTCAGCCAAAAATTATACATATGAAAACAGGGTTTAGATTATCCCAAACATCTCGCTACCTAGACCAATAATGTACTATGATTTGAATTCAACATAAAATGGATACAAATATTTGAATTGGAGAGCGCATGGTACATGTAGTTCATAGTGAAATATGATTACTGCTATATGCATGTTTTTTGTTATCAAGATAATATTTAAATTATTGTATAACTTGACAACAATCGTATTCAAATAAGGAAAATTGATTCAAATATAGTCCATATAGTAGACGATAATATATATGTTCACATGGTGGAGTAAAATGTTCATATATGATGGACGATCAAAATGTACGACTACATCAATTATAAACCGCAAGGTCACCTAACGATATATTCGAATTCAACATAACGTGGATTCAAAAATTCAAATTCGAGATCATGGCATCTGTAATCATATAAAAAGGGACATTACTCTTTCTTTGGTGGGAATTGATTTGGTTTTTGTTGCTGTTGAGGGAAGTGGAATCGATTTGGTATTGTGCAGGGTAATCTTGTTCTCCCGATTTTTTTTCATTTTTCTTGTAGTTTTTTCAATGGTATATATAGCAATATAGTAATAGGGGACATGACTCTCTTATGTCTTGTATGAATTTTTTTTACACGTTAAGTTTGTTCTGCCGAACAAGGAATCCGCACCTTGTTATCCCGAAATTTTCAAGATCGAGTATGTTTTATCTCACCTCCTTTGAAATTCCCGCTTCTTCAACCCGCGCCACGCCTTGTTATCCCGAAATTTGGACGCGCGCGAGAGCTCCCTTCTCATCCGAAATCGCTCCCGCAGCCCAGACATGCAAAATCCCCCTTCTACCCCTCAGCCAGAAATGAAGCTCCACGTCGCGGTGTCAAAACCGGTGGGGGTACGCTGGTAACTTACCCTACATTTCGGACAAGCGCGTCCCTAAGCTTGGCTCCCCCCTCCCCCTTCGCCCCCCCCCCCCATTTGTAGGCCGCCAAAACCCACGAAACCCCACGCTCCTCCGTTGGCCTCCCGACCGCCGCCCAGCCGGAGACTCTTCCCCTACTACGTCGTCCACCGCAACAGCTCACCGTCCCTCATCCACCGCACTGGATGAGGATCCGTTGTCGATCTCATCGTCCCGCCAGATCAGCCGCCCCGTCCTCCACCTCCAAGGAGCTGCCCCGATGTTCGCCTCGTCTACCGCGCCACCTCAATCCCCACAGCATCGTCTTGACCTGCCCCACCGGAACCGCAGCACCCTCACCAATTCCTACGATCAAGACGAGGCCAACTCGGCACCACCAAGGAGGTTCTGCACTCACCGCTGCATTTTATCTTTTATTTGATATCACGGGACTGCCGGTGCTCGATACCGAGCAGACATGGCGGGTCTCCATTGACGGCGTCGTTGCCGGCCACATCATCCAAGACATCTCTCCCCCATGTCATTGCTTCCTCGGCGGCGACTTCCACAACGGCACTAGCTGCAGCTGCTCCGGCTCTCGCTCGCGCTGCGGCTCTGTTCTTGCTGTCGGTCGCGTTGCTGCACTACTCCTGCTTTGGTTCGTGCTGCTACTCTGCTCTTGCTCTTGCTTGCGCTGCTGCTGCTGTTGCACGACCTCCGGCAGCTACAGGAGTTGCTGCTTTAGCACTCGCTCGCGGTGCTACTGCACGACTTGCTCTCTGCTAGTGCGTTCCCTGCTCGAGCGTCTGCTGATTTAGATCACTGCTTCTCTGCTACTAGTGCTCGAATGCCCTAAACATCTATTGCAATGCTCTGTTACTAGTTCAATCGGTTTCGACGGTAAAATTCAGTTTCGACTGTGAAGTTCATTTTCTTCAGTTAAGTTCAGAGTGAACAGTACTTACAGCATCTGTCGGAGCGGCCGTGGCGCGGCTGATGCGTTTTACATCTAGCACTTTTTGGTGATGTATTTTACATCATCTATTGCAGATGATATTAGTGTCCCACTTCAGATTAACGTTGTCTGTATTGTCATGCTTCAGCCTCGTCGCCGTACACCTTAGCGGAGCTGCTCCAACGACAGAACCGTCCATCACAGCGGCATCGGATCTTCTTTCCCGCCTCCGACAGTCACACCAGCATCATCACTATCCTCCACGTCCAACCCAATGATGTTGAGGTCCACAAGGCTATGCCAAAGAGGTTGTACACTCGTCGCATCACTTTGTTTCTCCATTCCTCTGTTCTTCCAATTCATGTGAGCCAAACACCCAGGTTGACTGAAATCCTATGTTTCCAAATGCTCTATTTTGCACGTGCATTCCTATCCTATTCTTGTGTTTTTCCTGTCCCTGCGTTTATAGAATCCTCCAATTCTAAGGAGCCCTTACAGATTTACTTCATTTTTAGATAGGCGTCAAAGAAAACTCTGTGTTATGTCCTGCTCCTGTCGTGACGTCATCCACCCTACCTGAGGTGCACCATCGATAGAAGCGTTCACTGCAGTAGAGATCCCCCCTGCAGACTTTCTTTCCCCGCCTCAGATCATCTTCCCCGTTGCCGGCAGCCACGCCAACTGCATTACCATCATCGACTGAGCAGAGAAACCTGAGGACTACACAGTTCCGGAAGAGAGGTCGCAATCTTTCATGTTTGCTTATGTTATACATCAGTTATTATTACCTGCTACTTTATCGTTCAATCTTGAGTTTTGAATTGCCCATGGGTCTCATATCGAGCCAGCAACGAATAGTATCTGTCTACTATCTGGTTCATCTGGGGTCTTCTATGTGGTTCATGTTGGGTGGGCAACAAACAATAGCTGTTCCATTGTCTATCTTTTTAAACTGAAGCTATAATCTACCTACTATCATTAGTTTTGGATCCATCCACTCGTTTGCTACCATCGGTCTTGATTTTGGCATGCACCCCTTAGGCCTTACAAAATCTAACTATTTTTTTATTATGCGTGTCAGATATTGTACACAATCATACTGAACACATAGAGAAAAAGAGAAGACCATTGCGTGTGAATATAATGTCATGCAGACGCCGCTCCATGGTGGGCGAAGTGCCCCCCCCCCCCTCCTGCATTTCCAGATTGTATTCTATAGGAAGATAACTGTTCAGATGGAGATTCAGAAGGAGCCGACCACGCCTATTTACCACCTAAGGTGTTTGCTCTAACCTGGCATGCTGATGTTGGTCATATCATGCATATGGCGCCTTGCATTGCTTACATTATACATCTTATATGTCATCAACTTAGTTTCGATTTGCTTTGTGTGAATGCCACCTGTTTGGTTTCTATATCATACTCCCACCATTCCTAAATATTTGTCTTTTTAGAGATTTCAACAAGTGACCAGCTTTTTAGTCATCGTATATGTGAATTGTATCGTGCCATATTTTTTTCCATAATGTATTCAATTTGTCAACAAAGTTTATACATTCATCTACTCTTCCTGTGCATCAGCCATTTCAGTCGGTCATGGGAAAATCTAGAGTGAGAACAAGGTCTTCTGAGCAGTCAGTGCTACCTGTCGATGCAGATTTCTTGCTGGTTACAGATAGCTCCTCAGAGGAGGATTCAGAGAGAGATGACCAGTTGTATTCCCCCCCCCCCGAGGTGCATGCTCTAACTTGGCTGGGTTATATTGCTCATATCATGCATATGGTGTCTTGCATTGCCATGCCATCTGCTTAGATTAGACATGCTTTGTGTGAATGCCTCTTGTTTGCTTTCTATATCAGATATGTGAATTATGCAATGCCATGTTTTCAGCCAGTTATCATATATGTGAATTATGCACCGCCATGGAGCCAGGCATCATATATGTGAATTACCTCATGCCATATTTTTTTTTCATTACGTATTCCATTTGTCGACAATCTGTGTATACTGAACTACTCTTCATGTGTATCAGCCATTTGAGCCGGTTATGGAAAAATCTGGAGTGAAAACAAGGTCTTCAGAGCAGGCAATGGTACCTATTGAAGCATATATCTCGATGGTTACAGGGAGCTCCTCAGAGGAGGATTCAGAGACAGATGACCAGTCCTATATCCCACCTGAGGTGTATGCTCTAAGTTGCAATGTTTATATTTCTCATATGATGCATATGGTGTCTTGCATTGCTTAGTTTAGACATCATATGCACAATATTGAATTGTATCTGCTTAGTTTAGAGATCATACATGCGAGTGCCAGCTGCTTAGTATATGAATCAATTATGTCAATTATATCATGCCATCCTGTATACTTAGACAACATGTATGTGAATTATTTCATTCCAACCTATTTGAGAAAGACATCATATAGTTTTGTCATGTCATCCTGTTTAGGTACTCATCATATGTTGAATTATGCCATTATATCCTGTTAAGTTATCCATCATATATCTGAAACTGTGTCATGCTATCCTGTTTAGTTAGGCATCATGTATGTGAAATTGTGTCATGCTGTCCTGTTTGGTTAGACAACATATATGTGAATTACCACATCTGTCTATCATACAATGTCTGTATGTTCAATTTCTTTTCTTGTTTATCAGCCATTTGAATTAGAGGGGGTGATGGCAGTATCTAAGGGAGCAAAAACTCGTTCTTCACAAAAGACAGTGATACCCGTCGATGCAGATAGAACCATGGTTGTACTGGCCCACAAACTAGCCCCACCACACATAATCGAGACTCTTCCAGATTGCACACTTACACCGTTGGGCAGAGAACCAGCTACAACCCATCTAACCGCAACCCCGGCGGATAGTAACCCACTTATAGTTGACAAAGCACCATGTCCACCACAGAGTACCCCCACACGAGCAGTTTGTAAAGCTACTGCAGTGCCCAAAGCACGAAGACCACCACAGCTAACCCAAACTCCACGTTTAAAGAAGAAGAGCAACTGTTCTCAGGTCAGATTCCGTAGCTATGGTCCATACTCCTTTGCTGTTGCATCACTGTATTTACTCATACCAATTACTTTCGAATTTGAAGGATCCAATTGAAACTCCAATGGCGCAACAGGTAGGTTTTAAACCTATTTCTTTAACTGGATTGTTGTTCTAACTTCTTGCTCTATGTTTATTTTAGTTTAAGTTGTATAAACAGTTATGTTCTCATGTGATGCACATTACAAGTGATGCCAATGCTGTGTAGTTTCTCACACTTATATTCTGTCTATGCTCCTGTGTCTTAAAAATATATGAGTTGAACTGTGTTTCTATCTTGATTAGTGAACATAAACTAGAATATATGGACAATACAGTGACCATATTACATAGATATATGTTTGTTTCATGTTGTTATCCTGTCCACCTTACTACTGAACCCGTTTACCAAAATGAGTTTCGTATACTACAAGCTAAATTGTGATGTGTCTGCTTGTTTCTCTTGTAGTATGCAAACAGAATATTGGAGAAGAGCACCCCACTATGCAATGGTAGAGAAAGTAATGCATATAAGGTTCAAGATAGTGAGACAACCCTGTTGGTCTACAAGAAAGGTGATAAAAATGATCTTGTAGACAGTGAGAAAACCCCACAGTCCTGCGTTGATGTAGTGTTCGAGTTACTGGCCAGTACTGCTTGCACAAGCTCTTCGAACTCGTTGCCTGAATCACTTCGGCTTCTTCATCTCAGCTACAAGCTGAAAGGCATCAGTCAGTTGTGCTGCGGCAAGAAGCCGAAGGACTGAGGAAGTCCCTGCAGAATTTAGATGCGTACTTTCTTGTGCAACAGCAAGCGCTGGAGGATTTAAGCGCCAAACAAGAGAAAGTTAATAAGCTTGCTAAGCATCTTGCCAGCATTATGGGTACCCAGGATATTGTTTCCTGAAGTGGTTTCAGTTCTGGACTTGTTTTGCTGCGGCGTTTATATGCTGCTTTGTTCCCTATATTTGCACTGGTGGCGAACTTTGATGCCCAGTGGATGTAATATGTGTAATAGCCGTGATAGCCTAGCATAAGTTGCTTGCTTATTTATTTCCTTGTTGTCTTGTTTATTTGTTTGCTTGTAGTCAGTGCAGTTCTTTTTCCGTGGTTTGCTAGTGGCTCCAATAACCTATTTTTTAAAACTAGGCCACAATAACCATGGCTAACATTTACTGTAGTGACACTGGGCCTCCTACGGGCTGTAGAAACAGTAGGCCTTCTACGGGCCGTAGAAACAATGGGCCTTCTATGGGTCGTAGAAACAATGGGCCTTCTACGGGCCGTATCATCAATGCGCCTTATACGGGCCGTATGATCGATTGGCCAAACATGGGCCAATAACAGGCCGCATTATGGCCGTAAACGGGCTAGAGTTGGAATCGTACGTTCATGGGCTGACCATAACGGGCCATCATTAATAGGTCGTATTTGATGACACTATGAAAACGGCCCAACGTATTAACGGACCACAAACGGGCCGACTGTAACCATGGGCTGAATTTGGCCCACAAGCAGAAAATGACAGTAACGGGCCGTAAGTAAACGAATGCTGGAAATGAGCCCAAGAATAAATGGGCTCTGAGAAGGCCGAAAGATAACATGGGCTGGAAACGGCCCAACGGAATAACGGGCCATTAATGGGTATAAAGTGATACACTGTTCATTACGGGCCAGTTTCACCACGGGCCGTTAATGGGTGTAAAGTGATACACTGTTCATTACGGGCCAGTTTCACCACGGGCCGTTAATGGGCCAATAGTTACAAACGTATTCATATGGGCCGAAAGACATCATGGGCCAGAAGTGAAAACGGGCTGGAATCGTATTGGATGGCCCAGATGACGCTACTGGGCCTAATTCGGATAGGGCGTCACGGGCCTTGGGTTAGCGGGATGTAAATGGGCTATACTCGAACAGGCTGTTAACAGGCTTTCCATGGGCCGGCCCGCCACCTTTTGACCAAGTCAAACGGGTCGGCCTTTTCACAGGAACAGGGCCACTATTGGGCCGTGCCACGTGTCGACGTATCATGGGCACCTTCTATCCAATGTGTGGATGACATCTGTCCCAACGATGAGCCGACACGTGTTTCCTCCAGCCAATGACGATTTTACACGTGGAAAATCCCCATTGGTCGGGGCTGTTAACGGATTATCGGATCCAAAACACGACCCGATAGCTTAACGGCGTTCCGTTACGGTGGATGCCACGTGTCGGTCACCCTTGACGAAAGCACTTCTGTGACGCGCGATTTATCGTCATGGAAGTGGACACTTCCGTGATGATAATTTTGGTAATTTCATGGAACACTTCTACGACAGCACAGGTATGACTATCTTGATTCTGTCATAAATTTGTCATGGATGTACATGCATGACAGAAAACACGACCTACTGTGACAAACACGTATCATCACGGAAGTGTATTTTTTTGTAGTGCTACAGGTTGACGCGTATGCTTTCATAAAAAAAGGTTTACGCACACGCAACGCCCTGTCAACTTAGTCAACACACAAGAGCAGTGACTGTTGGATGTCCATCCAACTGCCGTCATGCTTCTTCAATCTCTGCTCTTCATGCTCCAGCCGCTCAAACAAGCGCCGGCGGGACTGCCTGCTCCCTCCTCCCCGCGGCCGGCTGGGCTGGCACGCAGGCCTCACCGCCCCACCGTACTCCCATCGCTGTCCTAGCCATCCCTCTACTCACCCACACCTGCTGTTATTCTCCGGCGACAATAGACGAACCAGTAAACCCTCATACAGTAGTACTCCCCTCCGTGTAGGAAACAACTGCCGAGTCTTCCATGCCTCTGTATCGTTCCCTTCCTAGGCCTCGCCGTCATCCACCGCCCTGGTGCTCTCGGCGTGGCCTGGTCAACATGGTCAACGACCGACATGCATATGAAGTGGACTATACGTGGAGAGGCCGACAGCTGGGTCCACGGCCGCACGCAAGGAAATGCCTCCTTATTACGCGCAAAATAATGATTCCTCCACCTGACATCAGGGACCCATCGGAAGGGCCTCTGTATTTCACGAAAAAAACGTTACCGCCGCTGACAGCTCGGACCCACCATCTATATCTTCGCACACAAGGAAGTGCCTCCTTATTAGGCACAAAAAAATGAATACTCCCCCTGTTAGCTGGGACCCAGTATAGTGGCAGGCTGACTTGTGGGCCTACTAAGTTGACGGGTACGGAGGGCTTTGTCAACTTAGTCAATATGCACGATTCTAGCTCCAGTGACCGTACGATGTCCATCCAATGGTCGTAGTGCTTCTTCAACCTCTGGTCTTCTTGCTCCAGCCGCCCAAACCAGCGCCGGTCGTGCCTCGTGCTCCTGCCTCCCGTGGCTGGCTGCGATGCGGCGGAGGCCTCACCGCCGCCTACTACTCCCACCGCTGGCCAGGCCATCCCTCTACTCACCCACACTCCCTGTTATTCTGCGGCAATGGCAGCCTCACACCGCAGTGAACCAGTGAACCCTCGTACTCCTCTACGCGTGGGCATCCACTGCCGCGTCTTCCCCGGCTCCGCGTCGTCCCCTTCCTAGGCTTTGCCGTCGTCCACCGCCCTGGTGCTCTCGGCGTGGCATGGTCAACGTGGTCAAGGAACGGCTTACATCGGACGTGGACTGTACATGGAGAGGCTGACAGCTGGGTCCACGGCCGCAGCAAGGAAGTGCCTCCTTATTATGCGCAAAATAATTATTCCTCCACCTAACAGCGGGGACCCACCGGATGGGCCACCGTATTTCGCGAAAAAACGTTCCCTCCTGACTGCTGGGACCCACCAGCTACACCTTTGCATGCAAGGAAGTGCGTTCGGGCAAAAAAACAAAATGATTCGCCCCCTGACTGCTAGGACCTACCAGCTACACCTTCGCATGCAAGGAAGTGCGTCTGGGCAAAAAAACAAAACGATTCGCCCCCCTGACAGCTGGGACCCACCAGCTACATCTTCGCACGCAAGGAAGTGCCTGGCAGTCGGGACCCACCTGGTCGAAGCGTACGTAGCATTGTCATTCTGGTCGCGAACGTGTACATACATAGTGGTGGATGTAGAGGCGCGCAAGTGTCGTAGTAGAGGCGTGCACGTGTCATAGTAGAGGCGCGCACGTAGCATGTACACATACGTACAGTGGCCAGGGTGCAAGAAAGAAAATACGGCCATGTATGTGTACATACGGGCGGGGTCTCAAACGCCTACTCGCGCATATATACATACGGCCAGGGCTCGTGTACATTGGCTGGGTCGAAACGGAGAAACAGCATCATCGCCGTGTTCATGGGGAGCGGCTGGGTCAGAACGGAATGTGTGGTCGTGTTCATCGGGAGGGCTTGGACGGAAAACAAGCGATGGAAACGAGGCCTGGCGTATCGCAGAACGGAGGAAACAGCATTGTGTTCGATCGGCCACGTTCGAAACAGGATCCTGTTCATCGAGAGGGGTCTGGCGTACCGCAAAACGGAGGAAACAGACCTCCTACGGTCAAAACGGGGGTCCTGTTGATCGGGAGGGGTGTGGCGTACCGCAAAACGGATGAAACGGACCTCCTACGGTCGAAACGGGGGTCCTGTTGATCGGCAGGGGTGTGGCGTACCGCAAAACGGACGAAACGGACTTCTGTTGGAGCGCTACGGTCGAAACGGGGGTCCTGTTCATCGGGAGGGGTGTGGCGTACAGCAAAACGGGACTCCACAGGATACTGTTCATCTCCACCGTCGACCTCCTCCAGCCTCCACGGGCTACTGTTCATCCACTGTCGACCTCCTCCGGCCTCCACCTGCGACTGTTCATCCACGGGGCTCCTGTTCATCCAGCCTCCACCGCGCGCTACTCCACCGGCTACTGTTCAACCACCCCTCTCCACGGGCTCCTGTTCAACCACCCCTCCATGGGCTACTGTTCATCCACCCCTCCACCATCTACTGTTCATCCAGCCCTCCACGGGGTTGTCCTGTTCATCCAGCCCTCCACGGGGTCCTGTTCATCCAGCCCCAACCGGCTCGATCGATGGGGGTCCTGTTCATCCAGATCCAACGCCATGGGTCCTGTTCATCCACTCCTACCGCTCACTGTTCATCCAACCCCACTCACTGTTCATCCAGAGAGGCAGCATCAATCGGCTTCAGTTAGCAGCAGTAGCGAAGGAATCGATCGCTCGGGTTCAGTAACGCGTAGCCTGCAGTGCAATCGCTCGGGTTCAGTTAGAGCCCAACGCCTTGCTCGTTCAGTTAGACCCAACGCCTCACACACACGCGCGTACGTGTACGAGAGAAACGCGCATCGCTCGGCCCCCGACCACCCACCGTAATAGGGAACTCCCCGAAATTTTCCTCGCCCTCCCTTCTACCACGGTTTTTTCCATCATGGACGGCCCAAAGAATGTCATGCAGCTGCGTCTCAGGCCCGCCCAGGACGAAAAGCCCATTTTCTGTCATGATTTTTTGTCATAGAAGTAGGATCCCACCACATCTATGATGATACCGGGTTTTTCACAATTATCATCATAGAAGTGTCATATGTATGATAGAAAAAAAATTCGTTCGGCCCAAAATGTCACGGATGTGTCTTTTTTTTGTAGTGCTTCTTGTATCGAGAAGCATTGCACACCGGACAGCTTGTTTTTTCCGCGTGCTCCTTCCGATAAATTATGCAATCGTTGATGCATGTATGGTATCTAACGTGCGGCAGATCAAGAGGGCACACGATCTTCCTTGCCTCATCAACACTAGTAGGACATAGATTCCCCGCGGGAAGAACATCCTTTAGGTACTTGAGATGCTCATCGAGGCTAGTGTCGGTCCATTTGTTTTTAGCCTTCGTCTTCAGGAGTTGGAGCATGAAACTCAAGCGGGTCACCTCAGGATTGCAACCATCATACAATGGAGTGTTCGAGTCTACCACCAGTTGCTCCAGCTTAGCCTCCTCTCTAGAAGCAGCTCTCTCAATACTCGTCTCCTTGCGAAGCAGTGCTTGAACATGAGGGTCCTGCATGATTGAACTTAGTACCGACGAACTCTGCTGTGTGGAGTCCACATTCTCTCCGCTGGCATGTACGGCCCCTTCTCCTCCGCCATGTCTGGCCCCTTCTCCGCCGCCATGTCCGGCCTCTTCCCCGCCGCCATTATCGATCATCTCTTCGTCTTGCCCCGTGTCGTCATTGCCTGCCCCGACGGCGTCCTCAACATCTCATCATCCTCATATTCAATTATCCACCGAGTATAGCCATCCATGAAACCAGTCATGAGCAGGTTGGCTTCGACACGACCATCGTCATAGGGGTCGAGCCAAACTATTCCTTTGCATTTTTGACATGGACATAAAACCACTATCCGGTAATTTTCTTTCATGTCCTGCACCGCCGACCGCACCTATCCACCATCGTGAACGTTTGCACGGTAGTAATAAACAAATTGATTATAAAAATGCGTGCATGCATCAAAGTCATACAAAAATTTGGCACGACCTTCTCTAAAAATAGGACATGTAAATCTAGAGTTTGCCCGGAATTTGCCGAAACAGAAATAAATCAACATTTCGGGAAAACATAGGCAACTCAAAAGCACAATTTGGCGTCAACTGATACGTCTCCGTCGTATCTATAATTTTTGATTGTTCCATGCCAATATTCTTCAACTTTCATATACTTTTGGCAACTTTTTATACTATTTTTGGGACTAACATATTGATCCAGTGCCCAGTGCCAGTTCCTGTCTGTTGCATGTTTTATGTTTCACAGAAAACCCATATCAAACGGAGTCCAAACGGGATAAAAACGGACTCAGAATTATTTGGAATATTTATGATTTTTGGGAAGTAAAATCAACATGAGACGGTGCCCGAGGGGGCCAGGAGACATGGGGCGCACCCCAGGGAGGCAGGCGCGACCTGGACTCTCCTGGGCACCCCGTAAGGTGGTTAACTGAAAGTGCAACTATCCCTAGGTGGTTTTGGTAATTCCTAACAACATATAGCTCATTGAGCTAACACCATTCCAAGACAAACATTTCAGGAAAAGCTCAATGAATGGCATGGCATGGATGAGGAAAGTGGATCCCTCAAAATTCTAAGGATAAAAGGATTGGCTCAAGCTCAAAAGCTGAAGACTCTACATTTTACATTTTAGTGATCCAAGATCACATTGAGTCTATAGGAAAAGCCAATACTATCAAGGAGGGATGAGGTGTTCCTTAATGAGTTTCTTGCTTCAAGTGCTTAGTGATATGCTCCAAAAACCCTCAACTACTTTCTCATATCCACACATGACCTAAACCAAAAGTCAAATTCGGCCCACCGATTCTTTCTATCCGGCGCCACTGAGTTCAGATGTCATAGCCACTGCCACAAACCCTAGGCAAATCGGTCTCACCGATAGGGATCTCGGTCTCACCGAGATGGGATTGTAATCTCTCTGTTTCCCTTCGTAACGTTTCAGTCTAACCGAAGTGAGTGATCGGTCCCACCGAGATTGCAATGTAAACTCTTTGTTTCCTCTTCGTAACGTTTAGGTCCTACCGAAAAGAGCGAACCGGTCCCACCGAGTTTACCTGACCAACTCTCTGGTTAGCTTATTACCAAAATCGGTCTCACCGAGTTTGTGTAATCGGTCTCACCGAGATTACGTTATGCCCTAACCCTAACCATATCGGTCCTACCGAGTTGCATGTCGGTCCCACCGAAAACCCTAACGGTCACTAGGTTTACTAAATCGGTCTGACCGAGTTTGTTGATTCGGAACCACCGAGATTGGTAAATTGTGTGTAACGATTAGATTTTGTGTGGAGGCTATATATACCCCTCCACCTCCTCTTCATTCGTGGAGAGAGCCATCAGAACGAACATACACTTCCAACTTACCATTTATGAGAGAGAACCACCTACTCATGTGTTGAGACCAAGATATTCTATTCCTACCATATGAATCTTGATCTCTAGCCTTCCCCAAGTTGCTTTCCACTCAAATCTTCTTTCCACCAGATCCAAATCCTGTGAGAGAGAGTTGAGTGTTGGGGAGACTATCATTTGAAGCACAAGAGCAAGGAGTTCATCATCAACACACCATTTGTTACTTCTTGGAGAGTGGTGTCTCCTAGATTGGCTAGGTGTCACTTGGGAGCCTCCGACAAGATTGTGGAGTTGAACCAAGGAGTTTGTAAGGGCAAGGAGATCGCCTACTTCGTGAAGATCTACCGCTAGTGAGGCAAGTCCTTCATGGGCGACGGCCATGGTGGGATAGACAAGGTTGCTTCTTCGTGCACCCTTCGTGGGTGGAGCCCTCCGTGGACTCGCGCAACCGTTACCCTTCGTGGGTTGAAGTCTCCATCAACGTGGATGTACGATAGCACCACCTATCGGAACCACGACAAAAACATCCGTGTCTCCAATTGAGTTTGAATTCTCCAAACCCTTCCCCTTTACATTCTTGCAAGTTGCATGTTTTACTTTCCGCTGCTCATATACTCTTTGCATGCTTGCTTGAATTGTGTGAAGATTGCTTGACATATGCTAAGATAGCTAAAATCTGCCAAAGACTAAAATTGGGAAAAGGTTAAGTTTTTAATTGGTCAAGTAGTCTAATCACCCCCCCCCTCTAGACATACTTCCGATCCCACAAGTGGTATGAGAGCCTTGGTCTCCATTTGCTTTGATTTCCATAGCTTTTGGTGGTCATAGCCTTGGTTTCACAACCTAGGAGAGTATGGCGTCTAGCGAGGGAAATTATCACCGTAGAGGTCCTTACTTTGATGGTACTAATTTTGCTAGTTGGAAGCATAAGATGAAAATGCATATTATCGGACATAACCCCGCCGTTTGGGCAATTGTGTGTATTGGCTTGCAAGGTGAATTCTTTGATGGGAGGGAACCAAACCGTGAAGCTAGCGCGGAAGAATTGAAGATGTTACAATACAATGCTCAAGCTTGTGATATCCTCTTCAACGCATTGTGCCCCGAAAAATTCAATAAAATCAGCCGTCTTGAGAATGCAAAGGAAATTTGGGATACTTTGATTGATATGCATGAAGGTACTGACTCCGTCAAGAAATCCAAGTTGGATGTGCTCCAAAGTCAACTTGACAAGTTCAAAATGAAGGATGGTGAAGGTGTCGTTGAAATGTACTCTAGGCTTGCTCTTATCACAAATGAGATTGCGGGCTTAGGAAGTGAAGAGATGACCGACAAATTCATCATCAAGAAGATCCTAAGAGCATTGGATGGAAAATATGATACCGTGTGCACATTGATCCAAATGATGCCCAATTACAAGAATCTCAAGCCAACTGAGGTCATTGGAAGAATTGTTGCTCATGAGATGTCACTCAAGGATAAGGAGGAACTTCACAACAAGTCAAGTGGTGCTTACAAAGCCTCATGTGAAGCCCCTACATCATCAAGTGAGAAACAAACCTTCAATGAAGAATTGAGCTTAATGGTGAAGAACTTCAACAAATTCTACAAGGGTAGAAGCAAAGAAAGAAGCTCCAAGTCAAGGTCCTACAATGACAAAAGATCTTCCAGTCGAGAGCGCAATTGCTACAATTATGGGAGACCCGGACACTATTCCAATGAGTGTACAGCTCCCTACAAAAGAAGAGAAGATTCTCCCAAGAGAAGAAGTAGAAGAGAAGAATCACCGCCAAGAGAGAGAAGGAGTAGAGATGATCGTTATGAACGAAGAACATCCTGGAGAAGCAAGGAGTCAGAAAGGAAGGAGAAGTCATCAAAGAGCTACACAAAACGAAGACATCAAGCTCATGTTAGTGAATGGGTATCCGGTTCCGACTATGAACATCACTCCGAGAGAAGCTATCACTTCGACTCCGAACATACTCAAGATGAAGGTGTTGTGGTCTAGCACTTGTGTCAACCAACTCCTACGACATATTTGACTCACCAAATGAAGGAATTGGAAGATGCTTCATGGCTAAAGGCCCAAAGGTAACACACCCCGAGTATGTTGATTTCAATAGTGATGAAGATGACTTGTTAGGTGATGATGATTTACTTATTGACAACTCTAGTGATGAATACTATGATGAAACGTCAACTAATCATGCTAAACAAGATAAAACAAATGACGATGATAAGGAGAAATTTGAGCTCCTAACTAAAGAGCTAAACACTCTTAAGTTAGCTCATGAAACTATCTTAGGGGATCATCGAGAACTTTTGAGGACTCATGAGAAGTTACGCTTTGAAAAGCTCAATCTTGAGCAAGAGCATGAGTTCTTAAAAGCAATCAATGATGATCTTCGTAAGAAAAGTTCTTCTTACATTGCCAAGCGCTTACTCTTATCTACTTACATGCCTCAAGTCAAGTCTAGTAACAAAAACAAGAAGGATTCTACCTCTAGTAGTAACAATCATCATGTTAAACCCAATATTGTTGCTTCTAGTAGTTCTATTGATTCCACTAATGATTCTCTTAGCCAAGTTACACTTGAGCAAGAAAATAGCTTATTGAAGGGAATTATAGAGAAAGGTGTTTATAAGAGCCTTGCCGGGAGTAAGCAATTTGGGGAAATTGTACGCAAGCAAGGAAGGCACCGGAAGAATCAAGGCGTTGGTTTTGAAAGAAAGTTCAATGCCAATGGAGTTGAGTGGGAAGAAGATCAATACCCCAAGACGAAGTTTGTTCCTCAACAAGAGAACTATGATCCTACTTCCTTCAAGGGGACACAAGCTCAAGATGATCTTCCACCACAAGACCTCAAGCAAAAAGGCAAGGACAAGCTTCAAGAGGAGATTGATGCATTTGAAGAAGCTCCTAAGGCCTTGGTCAAGTGGGTTCCCAAGACTACGTCAAGTTCTACTTCATCAAGTACGACTACAACTCCAAGGATTCCCATCAAGATGATGTGGATCCCGAAGAAGAAGAACTAGAGAGTTCTTGAGGGTGACTCCGCCAACATACTTCACTCATATCATTTTGGCAAGAACAAGTGCAATCAACTTCCACATCTTGCACTAGTTCAAGGAGTCACAAACCCTCATGTTGGTAAGGCAAGGGACAAGGTAACCTAATGCTTTCATGGACATCATCTTGTGTGTGCATCACTCTATGTCTGTGGATATACTTGTTTGTTCCTTGTGGGACTAACCCGTTTAGGTATTGAAAGTGCAACTCACTCCAAAGGATTGCTCCAAATGATCTTCATCAACATTGAGCATCCACATCTTCAACACCTACATGAAGTCATCATCGACAAAACCCAAGGTTAGTTCATCCCTCTAAGGGGGGATCTCACATCTAGGGGAGCTTAACTCTAAGAATTGAGTCAAAGCAACTCTAATGGTGTGAACACATCAATGCATTATGTAAAAGTGGTAACCCCACTTGAGCTTAAACGATGAGTATGACCTATGATCAAATGTTCTCATTTGACTCCTAAGTCAATATACTCATATATAGATGACCTAGTCATCGCCAATTGTTTGATAGATGCTAGAATTGGTTGTGCATGCTTTGCCACATATTTCATTTGCCATTTTATTGTGTGAGCATGTTGGTTGCATATTTAACTCATTCGAGGACATCCACTTGTTGCTTTGATTGATTGGCTTCTTTTTCTTTTGCCAAGTGGATGAACAAGAATGCCTAAGAACCTCCTCTAGCTATCTATGCTTTTCTTGTCTCAAACTCTATTCATGCTACATCACAAAATTTGATCAAGTTAGATTCGAACCACTCTGTGTGAGGAGCACTCGGAGTCCCCGATTCGTCATAGACTTAAACTTCCAAAACTTCTTTGTGCGTTTCGTTCTGACCGATTCTTCCATTTCGGTCATACCGAGATCACTAAGTCCATCTAGGGTTTTCATCTCGGTCCAACCGATTTGAACTTTTTGGTCTCACCGAGTTGCTGTAACTGTCAATAGTTATGCATCTCGGTGCCACCGAGTTGTTCCACTCGATCACACCGACAGGGTCGGGCTATATATACTCATGGGCAAAAATTTGGAAACTTTCTCCAAACCCCTTCGCCCATGCATAGCTCACTCTGCCTCCAGGGTCTCCGGATCATCGACTTCGTCGCTAGCCGCCTCCAGTCGCTGGTCTCCGTCGCCGTCAACGGAATTCAACCCCGCCATTGCCGCCATAGTGAGTTCATCGCCAAACTAGGGTATGGACTCGATCATAGTGCTATCCCCGTCCGATTCCTAGCACATTGTGTTCATCATGATTCTTGCCACGATTGAAACAATTCTATCCAGTCAAAACAATCCATAGATTAGATGTGAATTGAAAATTTAGGGTTAGGTTTCTGCCAAAACCATCTCGGACCCACCGAGTTGAAAAACTCGGTTCCACCGATTCGGCTAAGGCCATTGCACAAGTGATTCTCGGTCTGACCGAGAATTGCAAATCGGTGTGACCGAGTTTAGAACTCTGTGAAACCCTAGCAGTCTCGGTGCCACCAAACTGTGACTCGGTCTGACTGAGTTCACTAGTTTAGGTTCCAAAAGCTGCTTCGATATCACCGAGTTTGCAAATCGGTTGATCCAAAATGCTTTCTGTGGAAAACTAAAACTAAGTTTTTGAATCATTCTTTTGCAAAAACCTCTGCATTTTGTGATGCTCATCCATTCTATCTCATCTATATCTATTCACAGGGTCAGCAGTCAGAGCTTGCAGCATGTCAGACCAGAGTGACAACTAGAACAGGGAAGAGGAGCAGGTTCATATGAGTGAGGGCACTAGTCCCTCTAGTTCCTCAGATGAGGGCAGCAGGAGCACCCCAAGCAACTTGCCCAAAGCTGCCACCAGGGCCAGAAGGAAGAGAACCTCAAACTCTGAGGATGAAGACTATGTGGCAGCTGAGGATGAGGCCACTTCCAAGAAGATAGTGCTCAATAAGGAGTATGGCACAGCTGCAGCTACAAAGCTAGGACTAAAAAGGAAGGTCCCTGCCAAGAGGACACCTATGCTGAAAGTCAGAGGATCAACTCAAGAACCTGAGAAATCTGATCCCAAAGAGGCTGCTGCAGAAGGGAAGAAGAGGAAGGAAAGGGTCAAGAAGACCATGGCCAGAGTTGTTGGACAGTCTTCCATGATGGAAGAGGAAGAGGAAGAAGAGGCTGCTGCTCCAGCACCCAAGGCACAAAAGATTATGGGTGATGCTATAAGGTCAGGGGCTGCATCATCAAAGCCCAAAGAAGCACCCAAAGCTGCCTCCAAGCCAAAGCCTGCACCCAAAAGGAATACCAGGAGCATACCAGCTGTTGAGAAGAACAAGGCCCCAGTGCCTGAAGTTGTTGAAGAAGAAGAAGATGAAGGACAAGTTCTGAGGAAGCTGAAACCCAAGATTCCAGACCACAATGATGCTCATCCAGTGGCTGAGAACATGAAGCTGAGGAAGGATGCAGGGCTCAGACAGTGGAGATTGTCTGATCCCTATGCAATCAGGAGAAGGATTGCTGTTGACTACAAGTTCCACACTAAGGAGTAGCAGGATTTCTATGAGACTGTGCTGCTGGACAAGAACCCATAGTTTGTGACATGAGGTGGGTGGACTAGAAATACATGAAGGAAAATGAGGAACACTACCCAGGTGTGTTTGACAGCTTCAAGGCTTGTGGAGTTGATGACTTTGTTGGACAGAAGTTCACAAAGTGGAATGATGAGCTCGTAATGCAATTCTACTCCACAGCTCACTTTTATCCTGATGGCAGAATAGTCTGGATGTCTGAAGGTACAAGGTACCAATCCACAATTGAATAATGGGCAAAACTAATCAATGCACCAGAGGAGAAAGCTGATGACTTGGATGTCTATTCCAAGAAGAAGATGGATCACAATTCTATGTCACACATGTACAAGGAGATCCCAGATAAAGCTCTTGAGACTCACAAGTTTGGGTCTGTCCATTATCTTCTGTCAGGACTGCCAACGATCAACTGGATCCTTAGGCACACTCTCTTGCCCAAGTCAGGTGACCACAACATGATCAGAGGGCATGCAATAAACTTGCTACACATATTTGATGTGCCTCAGAAGTTCAAGGTCATGAGCCTCATAGTTGAGACTATCAAGAGGACAGCAGCAGACCAGAAGAGAAGCTGTGGGTATGCCCCACAAATCCAGGAGCTGATCAACTCCAAGATGGGCAGAGGCACATACTTGTTGGTTAAGGAACACTTTGCTATCTATCCAGATTTTGAGGACAACCAAGTAGTCATGAATGAGAATGAACCATCTTTAGTGCAAGATCAAGAGAAGAAGGAGAAGGCAAAGAAGGAGAAGGCTACCAAGATGCCAACCATTGAAGAGGCACCTGAGTACTTTTTAAAGAGCAAGCAGGACCAGCTTGGTTACTTAATAGCATCAACTCTGAGGATTGAGAAAGGGTTGGCCACCCTAACTCAAAACCAGGAGCCTGGAAAGAATCATGGAACAAAAGTTCTATGACTTAGATGTGAAAGTAACTGAGATCCAGTCTGTTGTGGAGCAGCTTCAGGATGATATGCAGGAGAGGAAGGGCAATACAACCACTGATGCATTTGCTAGAGTGCCTAGAGCTCAGAGATCAGTTGCAGAGCCAGTGACAGACACCAGAGCCACTTCATCTGCACCAGCTACAGCTCCAGCACCAACTCCTCCAGCTCCATCCACATCAACTGAAGCCTTCGTCCTTGGAGTCATATCTACACCACCACATCAAGACTAAGCCTGGGATACGAAATAGTACTATGCATTTTCTAGGAACTTTTTGGTAACTTGTTGCCAAAGGGGGAGAAAAATGTATAGATCATAGGCTTTGAGAGAGAGAGAGAGAGAGTTTGCTTTTGTTCTCTCTTGTCTTTGTGGTTGAACTTTATTTGCTTTTGCTTGCTTGAGATACTACTTTATTGTTTGTGTGATACAATGATGATCATGTGTTTGATCATATGCTACCTTAATGCTTGTTAGATGACATTATCCCATTTATCTTTATATGATCATTCACTTTGCTTGGTGATGAGTGCATGTATTCAATCTTTAATATTTTGAGCGCTCCACCAAGATGTATGTGACATGGAAGAGTAACCCATGAGCCTAACTCCTTGTGCATTTGCAGTCCAAAGCAAATCTTAAACTATGCACAAATTTAGGGGGAGCTCTTGTTTATCACATACTTCTCAAAGCGACGATGTTTTTCAATCTTATTATCATTTGTCGAAGCTTTGATCTATATGTTGTCATAAATTACCAAAAAGGGGGAGATTGAAAGTGCAACTATCCCTAGGTGGTTTTGGTAATTCCTAACAACATATAGCTCATTCGGCTAACACCATTCCAAGACAAACATTTCAGGAAAAGCTCAATGAATGGCATGGCATGGATGAGGAAAGTGGATCCCTCAAAATTCTAAGGATAAAAGGATTAGCTCAAGCTCAAAAGCTCAACACTCTACATTTTACATTTTAGTGATCCAAGATCACATTGAGTCTATAGGAAAAGCCAATACTATCAAGGAGGGATAAGGTGTTGCTTAATGAGTTTCTTGCTTCAAGTGCTTAGTGATATGCTCCAAAAACCCTCAACTACTTTCTCATATCCACACATGACCTAAACCAAAAGTCAAACTAGGCCCCACCGATTCTTTCTATCCGGCGCCACCGAGTTCAGATGTCATAGCCACTGCCACAAACCCTAGGCAAATCGGTCTCACCGATAGGGATCTCGGTCTCACCGAGATGGGATTGTAATCTCTCTGTTTCCCTTCGTAACGTTTCGGTCTAACCGAAGTGAGCGATCGGTCCCACCGAGATTGCAATGTAAACTCTCTGTTTCCTTTCGTAACATTTCGGTCCACCGAAAAGAGCGAACCGGTCCCACCGAGTTTACCTGACCAACTCTCTGGTTAGCTTATTACCAAAATCGGTCTCACCGAGTTTGTGTAATCGGTCTCACCGAGATTACGTTATGCCCTAACCCTAACCATATCGGTCCTACCGAGTTGCATGTCGGTCCCACCGAAAACCCTAACGGACACTAGGTTTACTAAATCGGTCTGACCGAGTTTGTTGATTCGGTCCCACCGAGATTGGTAAATTGTGTGTAACGGTTAGATTTTGTGTGGAGGCTATATATACCCCTCCACCTCCTCTTCATTCGTGGAGAGAGCCATCAGAATGAACCTACACTTCCAACTTACCATTTCTGAGAGAGAACCACCTACTCATGTGTTGAGGCCAAGATATTCCATTCCTACCATATGAATCTTGATCTCTAGCCTTCCCCAAGTTGCTTTCCACTCAAATCTTCTTTCCACCAAATCCAAATCCTGTGAGAGAGAGTTGAGTGTTGGGGAGACTATCATTTGAAGCACAAGAGCAAGGAGTTCATCATCAACACACCATTTGTTACTTCTTGGAGAGTGGTGTCTCCTAGATTGGCTAGGTGTCACTTGGGAGCCTCCGACAAGATTGTGGAGTTGAACCAAGGAGTTTGTAAGGGCAAGGAGATCGCCTACTTCGTGAAGATCTACCGCTAGTGAGGCAAGTCCTTCGTGGGCGACGGCCATGGTGGGATAGACAAGGTTGCTTCTTCGTGGACCCTTTGTGGGTGGAGCCCTCCATGGACTCGCGCAACCGTTACCCTTCGTGGGTTGAAGTCTCCATCAACGTGGATGTACGATAGCACCACCTATCGGAACCACGGCCAAAAATCATCCGTGTCTCCAATTGCGTTTGAATTCTCCAAACCCTTCCCTTTACATTCTTGCAAGTTGCATGCTTTACTTTCTGCTTCTCATATACTCTTTGCATGCTTGCTTGAATTGTGTGAAGATTGCTTGACATATGCTAAGATAGCTAAAATCTGCCAAACACTAAAACTGGGAAAAGGTTAAGTTTTTAATTGGTCAAGTAGTCTAATCACCCCCCTCTAGACATACTTCCGATCCCACATTAACGCTCTTCTTTTGCCGCAAGAAAGATCTGGGTGAAAGATTCACCCCAGTCGGAGTTACGGATCTTCGGATATAAAAGAAACGGTGAAGGGGCAGAATCTGAGAATGCAGAAACAGAGAGATACAGAGAGATAGATCCAATCTCGGAGGGGCTCTCGCCCCTCCCACGCCATGGGAGCCAAGGACTAGAGGATAAACCCTTCTTCCATCTAGGGAGGAGGTCACGGAAGAAGAAGAAGAAGGGGGGCTCTCTCCCCCATGCTTCCGGTGGCGTCGGAGCGCTGCCGAGGGCCATCATCATCACCGTGATCTTCACCAACACCTCCATCATTTTCACCAACATCTCCATCACCTTCCCCCTTCTATATTCAGTGGTCCACTATCCTACATCCCGTTGTACCCTCTACTTGAACATGGTTCGTTATGCTTCATATTATTATCCAATGATGTGTTTCCATCCTATGATGTCTGAGTAGATATTCGTTGTCCTATCGGTGATTGATGGATTGCTATAATTGGTTTGAGTTGCATGTTTTATTATTGGTTCTGTCCTATGGTGCTCTCCGTGTCATGCAAGCGTAAGGGATCCCCGCTATAGGGTTTGCAATATGTCCATGATTTTCTTATGGTGGGTGGCGTGAGTGACAGAAGCACAAACCCGAGTAAGTAGGTTGTTTGCGTATGGGATAAAGGGGACTTGATGCTCTAATGCTATGGTTGGGTTTTACCTTAATGATCTTTAGTAGTTGCGGATGCTTGCTAGAGTTCCAATCATAAGTGCATATGATCCAAGAAGAGAAAGTATGTTAGCTTATGCCTCTCCCTCAAAAAAAATTGCAATAGTGATTATCGGTCTAGTAAAGTAGTCAATTGCTTAGGGACAATTTCACAACTCCTACCACCACTTTTCCACACTCGCTATATTTACTTTGTTGCTTCTTTATCTAAACAGCCCCTACTTTTTATTTACGTGCTCTTTATTATCTTGCAAACTTATTCAACAACACCTACAAAGTACTTCTAGTTTCATACTTGTTCTAGGTAAAGCGAACACTAAGCGTGCGTACAGTCGTATCAGTGGCAGATAGGACTTGAGAGAGTATTTGTTCTACCTTTAGCTCCTCGTTGGGTTCGACACTCTTACTTATCGAAAGAGGCTACAATTATCCCCTACACTTGTGGGTTATCAAGACCTTTCTTTGGCGCCGTTGCCGGGGAGTCATAGCGTGGGGTGAATATTCTCGTGTGTGCTTGTTTGCTTTATCACTAAGTAATTTTTATTTGCTGTTCTTAGTTGTTTTCTATCTTTAGTTATGGGTAGAAAACGAAAAATACCAAAAAAAATTAGTTGTACCTACTACACCAATGGTTGAAGAACCACTCAAAATCTATCACACTCCTGAAGCTTTTTACTTGGATCATCTTCGATCCCTTTGTGCTCGTGTTGAAACCCCAACTAGCTTAGTTGAGGGAAAATCTTTAGATGAGCATGCTTGTTATGTGCGACACCGTATATCTGAAAAGGGGAAACTTTTACTGGATCAAATTCATCGTTTGCAATGCTATGCTTGGACTTTATGTGAAATATATGATGTTACTTGTTGTTCTAAAAACCCTAAGAAACACCTTCCCTACCAATGCTTGCTTAGTGATAATGGAATCGTATCTTCGTATGCTAAGGGTGTTTATAATTACAATAATGTTCAGCAAATTGAAGAATTTGTTGCTTTTAAGGGTGCTTATGAAATTGCTTCTTTGTTTAAAAAGTATGATGCTACTCTCTACAAATCTGAAAAATTTTCCATACTTGAATATTGTTATGATAATTATGCTTCTAATACCTATGTTAAACTATATATTGAGGACTCCTCCGCTGTCCAAGAAGAGACTAATATTTTGTAGGAGTCTATGGAAGAAGAAATTGATGAAATTGTGAGCTCATTGGATGAAAAAGATGATGAGGAGAGCGAAGAACAAAAGGAGGAAGAGCGGATTAGCTACCCGTGCCCACCTTCTAATGAAAGTAACTCTTCAACTCATACATTGTTTAATTCCCCTTCATGCTTACCGAAGGATGATTGCTATGATGAATGTCATGATCCCGTTGATTCTCTTGAAATATCCCTTTTTGTTGATGCTTGCTATGCTTGTGGCCAAGATGCCAATATGAATTATGCTTATGGAGATGAACTTGCTATAGTTACTTATGTTAAACATGAAATTGTTGCTATTGCACCCACGCATGATAGTCCTATTATCTTTTTGAATTCTCCAAATTACACCATATCAGATAATTTTGTGCTTATTAAGGATTATATTGATGGGTTGCCTTTTACCATTGCACATGATAATTTTGATAGATATGATATGCATGTGCTTGCTGCTCCTACTTGAAATTATTATGAGAGAGGAACTATATCTCCACCTCTCTATGTTGCCAATATGATAAAATTGCAAGAAACTGCTTATACTATGCATTGGCCTTTACTTGGTGTGCATGAATTGTTCTTTTATGACATGCCGATGCATAGGAAGAGAGTTAGACTTCGTAATTTCTTGATATATGTTACTTTGTGCTCACTACTAAATTACAAATCATTGTTAATTAAAATTGGCTTTGATATACCATGGGATCCGGGTGGATCCATTACTTGAGCACTATATGCCTAGCTTAATGGCTTTAAAGAAAGCGCTGCCAGGGAGACAACCCGGAAGTTTTAGAGAGTCATTTATTTCTGTTGAGTGCTTTTATATGGTTTAAAAACAAAAAAAATAAAGAGGGGAACCCAAAACTTTTCAAAAAGGAAAGTGAAAGTGAGAAAGACAAGCATTGTTGAAGTGGGAGCAAGCCTTGAACTTTATTCATGCTCACGGAAACTTTGTGAATCTTGATTACAGAAACTTTTCAACAAAAATAATTATCCCCTTGTACAATTCCATTGTATTATAAAAATAATGTGCCAAGGTTTGCCTTTAGGATGTTTACAATGCTTGTTGGTTTGTACGGTGCAGGACAGAAACTTTGTCTATAGTGCGCGATTTTACATTTTGTACTGGAACATTAAACGGTTATGATTCTTATTGCAATGTATTTCTGTACAAATTTTTTATTATTCCTAATTTTGGTAGAATATTTGGGGTACCAGAAGTATGTTGAATGTTCAGATTGCTACAGACTGTTCTGTTTTTGACAGATTCTGTTTTTGATGCATAGTTTGCTTGTTTTGATGAATCTATCAATTTATATTAGTGGATTAAGCCATAGAAAAGTTATATTACAGTAGACACAATGCAAAAACAAAATATTAATTGGTTTTCAACAGTACTTAGAGTAGTAATTTGCTTTATTATACTAACGGATCTTACCGAGTTTTCTGTTGAAGTTTTGTGTGGATGAAGTGTTTGATCGAGGATGACTCGATATGAGGAAAAGGAAGAGAGGCAAGAGCTCAAGCTTGGGGATTCCCAAGGCACCCCCAGTAAATATTCAAGGAGACTCAAGCGTCTAAGCTTGGGGATGCCCTGGAAGGAATCCCCTCTTTCTTCAACAAGTATCGGTATGTTTTTGGATTCGTTTCGTTCATGCGATATGTGCAATCTTGGAGCGTCTTTTGCATTTAGTTTTTATTTTTCTTTTATGCACCATGCTGGTATGAGATAGTCCTTGGTTGATTTATATAATGCTCATTGCGCTTCACTTATATCTTTTGAGTATGGCTTTATAGAATGCTTCATGTGCTTCACTTATATCTTTTGAAGTTTGGATTGCATGTTTCTCTTCACATAGAAAACCGCCATTTGTAGAATGCTCTTTTGCTTCACTTGTATTTGTTAGAGAGTGGGCGTATCTTTTGTAGAAATAATTAAACTCTCTTTCTTCACTCATATCTATTTAGAGAGATGACAGGAATTGGTCATTCACATGGTTATTCATAAAATCCTACATAACTTGTAGATCACTGAATATGATATGTTTGATTTCTTGCAATAGTTTTGCGATATAGAGATGTTAATATGTGGGAGGTTCTCGTAGATGGTTGTGTTTAGTAAGTATATTGGTGTTAAGGTTTGTGATTCCCGTAGCATGCACATATGGTAAAAGTTGTGTGACAAATTTGTTGCATGGGGTACTCTTTTAATTGTCTTCCTTATGTGTGGATGTCGGGATCGCGCGATGGTTAACTCCTACCAACCCTTCCCCTAGGAGCATGTGTAGTAGTACTTTGCTTCGAGGGCAAGTAGATTTTTGCAATAAGTATATGAGTTCTTTATGACTAATGTGAGTCCATGGATTATACGCACTCTTACCTTTCCGCAATTTGCTAGCCTCTACGGTACCGTGCATTGCCCTTTCTCACCTCGAGAGTTGGTGCAAACTTCGCCGGTGCATCCAAACCCCGTGATATGATACGCTCTATCACACATAAGCCTCCTTATATGTTCCTCAAAACAGCCACCATACCTACCTATCATGGCATTTCCATAGCCATTCCGAGATATATTGCCATGCAACTTCCATCATCATCATATACATGACTTGAGCATTCATTGTCATATTGCTTTGCATGATCGTAAGATAGCTAGCGTGATGTTTTCATGGCTTGTCCGTTTTTTGATTTCATTGCTACGCTAGATCATTGCACATCCCGGTACACCGCCGGAGGCATTCATATAGAGTCATATCTTTGTTCTAGATATCGAGTTGTAATATTGAGTTGTAAGTAAATAAAAGTGTGATGATCATCATTATTAGAGAATTGCCCAAGTGAGGAAAGGATGAAGGAGACTATGATTCCCCCACAAGTCGGGATGAGACTCCAGACTTTATGAAAAATAAAAGAGGTCAAAGAAGACCAAATAAAAAAAGAGGCCAAAGAAGCCCACCAAAAAAAGAAAATAAAAGAAAATAAAAGATAAAATAAAAAAATGAGAGAAAAAGAGAGAAGGGGCAATGTTACTATCCTTTTACCACACTTGTGCTTCAGAGTAGCACCATGTTCTTCATATAGAGAGTCTCTTGAGTTATCACTTTCATATACTAGTGGGAATTTTTTTTATAGAACTTGGCTTGTATATTCTGATGATGGGCTTCCTCAAACGCCTGCCTGGCACTGTATGGGTATAGGTATGGCGTGCAGGCGCCCGAGATCTTCATGAGCAAGCAAGTTGGATGCACACCCACTTAGTTTCTAGTTTGAGCTTTCATACACTTATAGCTCTTAGTGCCTCCGTTGCATGGCAATCCCTACTCCTCGCATTGACATCAATTGATGGGCATCTCCATAGCCCGTTGATTAGCCGCGTCGATGTGAGACTTTCTCCCTTTTTGTCTCTCCACATAAACCTCCACCATCATATACTACTCCACCTATAGTGCTATGTCCATGGCTTGCGCTCATGTATTGCGTAAGAGTTGAAAAAGCTGAAGCGCGTTAAAAAGTATGAACCAATTGCTTGGCTGAAACCGGGGTTGTGCGATGAAAATGAAGCATGGCCTAATTGTATGATATTGTAGGGATAGCGTTCTTTAGCATTGATATTTTAAAAGACATGATTGTTTGTTGGGATGCCCTAAGTATTATTGTTTTTATGTCAAATGATAGACTATTGCCTTGAATCACTCGTGTCCTAATATTCATGCCATGATTAGACATATGTTCAAGATTATGCTAGGTAGCATTCCACATCAAAAATTATCTTTTTTATCATTTACCTACTCGAGGATGAGCAGGAATTAAGCTTGGGGATGCTGATACGTCAGCGTCATATCTATAATTTTTGATTGTTCCATGCCAATATTCTTCAACTTTCATATACTTTTGGCAATTTTTTATACTATTTTTGGGACTAACATATTGATCCAGTGCCCAGTGCCAGTTTCTGTTTGTTGCATGTTTTATGTTTCGCAGAAAACCCATATTAAATGGAGTCCAAACAGGATAAAATGGACGGAGAATTATTTGGAATATTTATGATTTTTGGGAAGTAAAATCAACGCGGGACGGTGCCCGAGGGGGGCAGGAGACAAGGGGCGCGCCCCAGGGAGGTAGGCGCGCCCTGGACTCTCCTGGGCACCCCGTAAGGCGGTTGATGCTCTTCTTTTGCCTCAAGAAAGCTAATTTTATGAGAAAGATCTGGGCGAAAGATTCACCCCAATCGGAGTTACGGATCTCCGGATATAAAAGAAACGGTGAAGGGGCAGAATCTGAGAACGCAGAAACAGAGAGATACAGAGAGATAGATCCAATCTCGGAGGGGCTCTCGCCCCTCCCATGCCATGGGAGCCAAGGACTAGAGGGGAAACCCTTCTCCCATCTAGGGAGGAGGTCACGGAAGAAGAAGAAGAAGAAGGGGGGCTCTCTCCCCCTTGCTTCCGGTGGCGCCGGAGCGCTGCCGGGGGCCATCATCATCACCGCGATATTCACCAACACCTCCATCATCTTCAGCAACATCTCCATCACCTTCCCCCTTCTATATTCAGCGGTCCACTCTCCCGCATCCCGCTGTACCCTCTACTTGAACATGGTGCTTTATGCTTCATATTATTATCCAATGATGTGTTGCCATCCTATGATGTCTGAGTAGATTTTCATTGTCCTATCGGTGATTGATGAATTGCTATGATTGGTTTGAGTTGCATGTTTTATTATTGGTGTTGTTCTATGGTGCTCTCCATGTCTCTCAAGCGTGAGGGATCCCCGTTGTAGGGTTTGCAATATGTCCATGATTTGCTTATGGTGGGTGGCGTGAGTGACAGAAGCACAGACTCGAGTAAGTAGGTTCTTTGCGTATGGGATAAAGGGGACTTGATGCTCTAATGCTATGGTTGGGTTTTACCTTAATGATCTTTAGTAGTTGTGGATGTTTGCTAGAGTTCCAATCATAAGTGCATATGATCCAAGAAGAGAAAGTATGTTAGCTTATGCCTCTATCTCAAATAAAATTGCAATAGTGATTATCGGTCTAGTAAAGGAATCAATTGCTTAGGGACAATTTCACAACTCCTACCACCACTTTTTCACACTCGCTATATTTACTTTATTGCTTCTTTATCTAAACAGTCCCTACTTTTTATTTACGTGCTCTTTATTATCTTGCAAACTTATTCAACAACACCTACAAAGTACTTCTAGTTTCATACTTGTTCTAGGTAAAGCGAACACTAAGCGTGCGTACAGTCGTATCAGTGGCAGATAGGACTTGAGAGAGTATTTGTTCTACCTTTAGCTCCTCGTTGGGTTCGACACTCTTACTTATTGAAAGAGGCTACAATTATACCCTACACTTGTGGGTTATCAAGACTCATGCCACACACACACAATTTCCATCATATCGCCCGATTATCATATCACACACACATAAACATATTTCCATTTGGCAAAAGCATGAAATTTTAATTACCTCTATCTCGAGATCGAGCACACGGTGGATATGATGATGTAGGAAGATCAAAAGTGCACAAAGCTCTTCTTGACAAATATAGATCTAATTAGGGGGTGAATAGGTCACTTAACTAAATGCTACATCTACGTAGCTAGCTAATTTTGGAGGAGACAACTTCAACTAGTGGAGGGGGAAGGAAAAAGAGAAAGGAGATGCATTAATGGAGGTGGTGTAGTTAGCTAGGAGTAATGAAGAGAGAGAAAGGTAGGTAGAAGAGGGAGAGTAACGGGGGGACAAGTATTGAGGAGGAAGAAGAGTGAGAGAGGGAGGCTGTGGGAGGTAGGGGAAAGGGAAGAGAGGAGATGGAGGAGGGGAGGACGGGTGGGAAAGGTGGTGGTGTGTTGCGTCTTAGCAGTAGCGCGGGAGGAAAAACGTGCTACTGATAAGAGCGTAGCAGCAACGCACTTTTCCCACACGCGCTACTGCTAAGCGGGGCCAACCATGTGGCCAATTTCAAAATTAGTAGCAACGACCTGAGTAAAAAGCGCGCTACTACTATTGCATTAGCAGTAGCGCGTGCCGCGACACCGCGCTGCTGCTAAACTTAGGTTGGTGGATACTGTCGGTCGATATTTATAGCAGCGCGGTTTAGCCAGCACGCGCTACTACTAAATTTGTATTAGTAGCGAGTTCTGGCTACCCACGCTACTGCTAGCTTCTTTTTGTGCCGCGCTGCTGCTAACATTCTGTGTATAAGATTTTCCCTAGTAGTATGGGCCACATACCCATACCTCGCACCTAAGCCTAACATCTAAAGTCGGAAGCCCCGACCGAGCCATCTGCCGGGTCTAGGGCTCAAACCGGTCTGACGCACTCACATGTATCGTCGTCGCCATCTTCCACTGGTCCATCTTCAGAGCAGACTGAGGTGACAACCTTGGCAGGTCCTCCGCCATCGACGCCACCACGACACCAAACGATGACCTTCACCTACGCGAGCCTTGGCAGGTCCTCCGCCATTGACACCACCACGACGCCAGCCGACGACCTCCACCTACGCGAGTCCATCTCCAAGCAACAGACGTAAATCCATGCTAGGAAAGGGCCGCATCACCGCCGTCGCCCACCACCCACAAGCGTCACCCAACCCCAAGGTTCCCAAAGCGGCGCCTTCAAGAAGGGAACGGCGCCGTGAACGCCGCCGCCGCCCAACAGAGTTAGGGCTTTCGCCCGGGAGACCTAGGGGAAGGTGAAGTGAGGAGATCAGTCCATACCGACGCCTCCAAGGAGGAAACGACGCCCTCAAGCGTCGCCGTCGGCGCAGCCGGTCATGGCCGGCCAGGGATTTAGCCCGAACTAGATCTCCACCACCACCAGCACCTCCTGTACAGAACCGAGACCGAGAGGAAGCGCGGCCCGACCAGGCTGACCTGCACGCCGAACAGGGGAGGAAGGGAGGCGCCAGATCGCGCACACCGACCGCGGCAGAAGCCGCCGCCGGCCGCCAATGACCACCGATCCTGCCGCCCGCATGATCGGGGCACCGGATCCACCACCCGCACGGTTGTTAGTCGGCCGTGCCTTGCCAATGAAGCCACCGCTCCAGATCCGGGGTTCCCCACATAGGAGCAGGGCAACCGAGTCCCTGCCGCCACCATCATTATTTGTATTTCACTTACTATGGACCAAATCCACGGGTCAGAAGACATCGTGCGACTCTTCACAATGTGACCTCACTCATTCTCAATATGGTTTTAGGATGCTCAAGTATATTTGTTTGCAATTAGGTGGTTTTTTTAGGAAACAAGATTCAAATAAAACTCCAGAAGCAAACTAAATATCCTAAAAATTAACATCTTCCAGTAAATAATTGAGCAAAAACCAAAAAAGCAAAGATTTTCTACTCATAAATTGGGAAAGGGATCATCCATCAATAAATAAGAAGTCAAAAACTTGGATAAGAGACTACTATAACAAACACTTCATTTACTCAAGTTTGAACAAACATTCCAAAAAATAATTCCAGTACAAAAGTATCAACCTGGCAGCTAGTTCTTATCAGTAGTTGTAGAACTTGGCCGGCCATAATCGCCCAAAAATTTCAAATGCAACATGACAAATCAAACTGCAACAGCTATGGTATTACTCTTATTGCAAACTGTTTTTCACGTCACACATTATGTCTTCACACAAATAAGCATGCAGGAAAAGCAGTGGGTAAAGGGACAGGGGGTTTTTCACTATAGTAGAGAAGGCCTAAAAAAGACGTTAATGTTTGCAGTTGATCAAGTGATGCAGATGAGCGATATATGAATATATCATCACCAAATCACAACCAGCAACTGCAAGCAACGGAACGTTTCAAGGAGCATAGGAAACTGATCGACACATTACACGGCAAGTCAAAAATATCTGCTGATTAGTCTGCTGCTTACCGGGCAACAAGCCTCAAATTTCACAGACCATCGCAAGGGCAGCACAGCGAGCAACAGATACCGCCACACTTCACAGTTTGCATCAAAAACAGATCCACTTCACAGAAACTATAAGCTCAGCTGGCTTCCTCCTCCACCGTCGTCACCGTAAACGGGTCCTCAAAGTTGAAATCTGCCCCAATTTTGAGGCTCCAAGCATCGCGTCCTGCAGGATGGCTACTCCCGATGATGCACTTTTGGCAGGATTTACTCTTCATGTTTCTAGCGCTGTATTGCGCCTTGACAAACGCCTCGTCCTCCGAGAACGGCGTGGAGCTTGGATTGGCCATGAAAATAGCTACCATCTCCAGCGCCCGCGCACTCTGAAAGACATACTCCAGGAAGCCAACCTCGCCTCGGTCCCCTTTGAACTCACGGAAAGTCATCACGTTGATGCGCGAGACGACGTTCTCAATGGGACCAGAATCCTCCCAGAACTTGACGGTGAGGTGGTCAACAGTGGGTTTATCACATTTATCACTCTACAAAATAAATAGATTAAATAGATCAACAGTTGGGAAAGCATCTGAGGAAGGCCGACATGACGAATAAAATTAGTTATGTTGTTGCAGAAATGACAGATCGATAATACTTCCATGCATTAAACCAGTAACCTACTGGAACAGAAAAACCACCGTGCTGGCATTGTCACTATATATACAGCCTCTCACGTACAACAAATTAAAAAATGAGCCGACAAATTTCATTCTACCGTGGAGATCTTAAACATGTGGACTGTTTGCTAGATGTGCCAGACATTTTGCAATTACCGATCGAGTAGCATTAAGCACAAAATTGCAGGCAGAATATGTGGTAGTTTAATCGGTTTGAAATAAGCATTGCGTGCCATTCGCATCATCCATTCCACAGCACAAATACTGCTAGCTAGCTAATATGAAGAACATGCCAGAAAAACTGAAACAAGAAAATCTGGACATGCCAGAAAATCAAGCAAAGCAATAGAAATCACAGTGCTATGTGTACGATGATTTGCATCCGATTTTGATACAACACTGTACATCGAACAGTTATGCGTGGCAGAGAATGCAGCACTGCGGCCAGATTGAGCGCCGTACAAAGATCAGACCCCATATTGTCGTATGCATAGTAGTTTCGAAACCAAAATAATGACACGATGAAGTGTGGCACAGCAAAACTTCGTAATAAATGTCTTAACATAAACTGATGAACAAGCAAGCCCATAATTCTAATTTCTAAATGTGTACTCTAGTTTGCGTGCATAAAGACGACCTGATGGCTGAGAATAAATACCAACAATGCTGGGCTTTTCTAGCTATCCTGGTCAAGCGCCTACTCATGTTGATGATAGTATCATCATCCTATTTTGTTATTCATGGGCAAATTACTTAGCCTAGCATGCAAAACTACAAACATGGCTCACATTTCACAGTAGAAGAAAATAATTAAACCATAAAAAAAACTAATGATAATTGACTTGACAGATCTACGCAAATAAGTGAGAACACCATAAGCAACAAAATCTGCTGCAAGTTGGGAAAAATCTTTCAAGTCACGTGTAGAGGAAATTATCAATATTGTAAGCAGAGCAAGAAGAGAATAAGCTGAAATAAATTGGTCTGTACACAGTTTCCATTCGCTGTCTGGCAAGAAAAGGTTTGACAAGGCAATTGTATCATTGTACTATTATGAAAGTCCTTTTTTAAGAGCGCATAGAGCATTTTTGCAGCTAAAAGACTCAGAATGTACACCACATGCAGAGCTAACTGCTCAGCACAAAATACTGCAAACTATACTGGTCCATAACTAAATGCTGAATCCAATTGTAGGAGATGTGACAACTAGGAACCTCGACCACAACTCTATACTTCAATGGATGAATGTACCAGAATGTAATAATTACCAAATAGCCTAGTAGTGCAAAGAAAAGAAAAGAATGGTAAGATCCGACCATAATTCATGGACAGCAAATTAAGATCTATGTGAGACTGCAATCTTCAGTCCACCATGGACGATTCCAGTCTTAACCGCATTTTATCAGATATGTTCTTCGATAAGAATTTCCGGATGTGAATCACAATAGCCTCTTTCTATAACAAATTAATCGGAGATAAATTCCTAAGATCCTGATATGATAAAACTAGCGTACTAGGATAAATATAACGATTGTGGTGATACCAATACCAGAAAAGCCTCAGGAAAATGTCTACTTGAATGTGCTAGTTTACCATGTATAACTTACATATAAGTCTGAAATACGCATTGCATCTGTTACAGTACCATAGCGCAGATACTAGGAACTTGTATGAACACAGTGAGAAACACTAGAACAAGAAAATCTGGACATACTTAAAGAAGCAAGGCACTATAAATCAAAGTATCAGAATAATAATCATTGTGCCACAAGAAAAAGCTCTTACCAAGTGTCACAGCATGAACATAGACAGGCCAGCATGAAACCCTTTATAACTCTAACTGTGTAGCCTAGTCAACATATCTAGATTGTCGAGAAGACTAGATGGTGGCTGAGAAGAAATGGCAAGGCATGAAAATTAAGCTATAGCAGGTCAAATATGTTACGCGCCATACATTACAGTGGACAATACCAAGAAGATCATATAACTAAAGAGCTATCATAATGAGTGACTCGAAGCTTGCAATCAAACATAATATGCAGTCTCTCCTCAACCACATATAAAGAGCTATCAAATATGAAAACCTATCAGCCTATCAAGAGTTGGAGCCGGAGCCGGGGGCGGAGCTGGTGGCGGAGCCGATCTTGGACTTGGGCTTGGAGATGGAGACGGACTTGAGCTTGGAAACGGTGCCGGGCTTGGAGTTGGAGACGGCCTTGGCGCGGGCCTTGGCCTCCTCGTCCTCGTACCACTCACTGATCTTCCCTTGGAGCCGAGTCTTGACCTCCTCCATGCCCTTGTCGACTTCCTCAGTTGCAGCGGGCGGAGCTGAGCCGGGGGGCATGATGGCGATGTACGAGAAGCCCCCAAGCGCCGCGGCCGAAAGGGACACCAACGCGCACACCTTTGCTGAAGTCCGGGTGAGATCCAAGGCGGCATCGGTTTCCTTCTTGTGGAGTGTGGCGGTGAGGTTCGTGACCTTGGATGTCAGTGCCTGCATGGACCTGGCCGTGGCGTCGTATCTGGCCGACGAGGCCGTCTCCACCCGCTCCACTTCCGAGGCTGCCATCTTCGCCACGGCGGAGTCGCAGAGCTGGCGGCGGGCGGCGGGCGCGGGGCGGACGAGGGCGGCGCTGGTGTCGGTGGCGGCGGAGCAGAGAAGGGCATGGACGGCGGCGGGGCGGTGGCGCGCGGCGGAGCGGAGGATGGAGGCGCCCATGGTGGATGGTGGGGGGGAGGATGGAGGAAACCCTAACAACACGAGGCGCAGCCGATTCGATGTGCGGTTCGGATCCTATAGCGCCGGGGCGACCGGGTTTGTTCTAGCCGTCCGATCGTCGGATCGGATCAGGTCGCCTTGCTTGGGCCAGGCCGCGATCTACTTATATTACGTTGTCTCAAAAAAAATCTACTTTGAACTGTGTTGGATGTGTCTCAACTGTGTAAAACATCTTATAAAACGGATCAGACGAAGTGCTTCTTATTCTGCGCCCTTCCAGACTCTCTTTTTCTTTCTCCTTTTTATTTGGCCTCTTTTTCATTATTTTTTACTTGGGTTCTTATTCTCTGTTTTCTTTTCCTTTTTCTCTTTTCTTTTATTTTTAAAAATAGGTGAACATTTCAAATTCAAAACTTTATTCAAATTGTGAATTTATTTCAATTTCATCAACTTTTTCTTTTCAAATTCATGAACCTTTTTTAAAATATATGAAGTTTTCTCCAACTCGTGAACTTTATTTTTATCAAAATTGATGATTTTTTTTCTCAAACCCGTTAACTTTTTATTCGAAATCTGGTGAATCTTTTTTGAATTTGTGATTTTTTTTTTGCAAAATGGATGATCTTTTTCTAATTCATGAACTTTTTTTCAAAATTGATGAATGTTTTCAAATTCCTGAACTTCTTTATCAAAATCAATGAAATTTTCTAAATCTGTGAACTTTTTTTTATTAATATTGATGAACTTTTTTAAATTCGTGATTTTTATTTAAAATCCGTGAACATTTTGAATCTGAACTTTTTTTCAAATTGATGAACTTTTTTACACTTTTGTGTTTTTCCAAAATTCGTGATTTTTTATATCATGAATTTATTTCAATTTTAAGACCTTTTACTTTTTTGTGATTTTTTTGGTTTTCTTAGGGTGTTTTCAAAAGTCAACTCCTGACTGGTCAACTCGTCAATCGTCGGCCGGGCAACCATTGATCGAAAGGAAGTGAGCTGCGCGCCTGCCAAGGGATCGCGTCACGCGCTAATGGGACGACCCATATATGCAGGTGCGTGGTCGGCATGAAGCTGTTCGGCCACTTAAGGCACCGAACATGAGCTCATACGCGCCGCATTCGGGATATAGTCCTGTCCGCGGGTATCTTATGTTTACCACAAGACCAGCTCAGTAGTATTCTTTTCTTTTTGAAAATGGCTAGCCCAGTTTTTTTGTTCTTTTGCATAATACTCAACCGAGATCTACTTGCTTTTGTCAGTCCTATTGGGCTGCAAATCTTTCAAGACGAGGAGAATTTCATTCGGCTTGCCCAGAAAATGGGCTATCAGTAATTAGAAAGGGGTTGTACATTTTTAAAACACATCAAACCGGCAATTAGTTTCAAATTTTTTTCTTCAATTTGAGATTTAAAATTTCATTGATTTTTATGCATGGACAATTATTTAGATTTTATATTGATATAAATTTATTTTTCAAATTAGTTTGAATGTGACTTGAAATTTCGGATTAAAAACAGTTCGGAACGCACCGAAATATGCAAAATTTTGTAGAATTTTTAACTGTGGCCACAATATGAGCTGTAATGCTAACAAAAAGAATATGGGCTCCAAAAAAATCCTTAAGAATTAGCAAATGGGATGTAAACTATTAAAAATATGGCATATCGGTTGTATGTTGTTTTCCATAGATTTGAGGCTGACTTGTGCGCCTACTATTATAGGTTGACGCGTACGCTTTCCCAAATAAAAGGTTGACGCGCACGCAAGGTCGTGTCAACTTAGTCAACACACGAAAGCAGTCACTGTTGGATGTCCATCCAACGGCCGTCGTGCTTCTTCAATCTCTGATCTTCCTGCTCCAGCCGCTCAAACCCCCGCCGGCAAGACTGCCAGCTACCTCCTTCCATGGCCAGCTTTGCTGCCACGCAGCCCTCACCGGCTCACCCTACTCCCACTGTTGGCCAGGTCATCCCACTACCCACCCGCACCTCTTGTTATTTTTCAGCAACGGCAGCCTCACCCCCGCAATCGACCAGTCAGCCCTCGTACTCCCCTCAGAGTGGGCATCCACTGTTATGGCTTCGTCGGCTCTGGGTCATTCCCTTCCTGGGCCTCGTTGTCGTCCACCGCGTTGGTGCTCTCGGCGCGGCATGGTCAACAAACGACAGCCATCGGATGAGGAATGTAAGTGGAGAGGCTGACTGTAGGGACCCACACAAGCAAGTGCCTCCTTATTACGCTGATTTATGGGCCTACTAAGCTGACGCATACGCACGGCTTTGTCAACTTAGTCAACAAATGATTCTAGTAGCTGGACCGTTGGATGTTAATCCAACAACCGTGCTGCTTCTTCAACCTCTGATCTTCTTGGTCCAGCCGCCCAAACCAGCGCCGGCGGGACCGCCTGCTCCTGCCCCCCGTGGACGGCAGTGCTGCCGCGTAGGCCTCACCATCCCACCCTAATCCCACAGCCGGCCAGGCCTTCCCTCTACTCACCCACACCCCGTGTTATTCTTCAGCGCCGGCAGCCTCACACCGCAGCCGAACCAGTCAATCCAAGTACTCCTCTCCGCGTAGGAATCTACTGTCGTGTCTTCCCCGGCTCCGCATCGTCCCCTTCCTAGGCATCGTCGTCGTCCACCGCCTTGGTGCTCTTGGCGCGGCACACTATATAAATGTTTCCTTACCAAATTCAACTTACCAAAGGCGTTTCACTCCCCGGCAACAGCGCCAGAAAAGAGTCTTGATGACCCACAAGTATAGGGGATCTATCGTAGTTCATTTGATAAGAGTGTCGAACCCAATGAGGAGTAGAAGGAAATGACAAGCGATTTTCAGCAAGGTCTTCTCTGCAAGCACTGAAATTATCGGTAACAGATAGTTGTGTGATAAGATAATTCGTAACGGGTAACAAGTAACAAAAGTAACTAAGGTGCAGCAAGGTGGCCCAATCCTTTTTGTAGCAAAGGACAAGCCTGAACGAACTCTTATATAAAGCAAAGCACCCCCGAGGACACATGGGAATAACTGGCAAGCTAGTTTCATTATGCTCATATGATTCGCGTTCGTTACTTTGATAATTTTATATGTGGGTGGACCGGTGCTTGGGTGTTGCCCTTCCTTGGACAAGCCTCCCGTTATGATTAACCCCTCACGCAAGCATCCGCAACTATAAAAGAAGAACTAAGATAAATCTAACCATAGCATGAAACATATGAATCCAAACCAGCCCCTTACAAAGCAACGTATAAACTTGGGTTTAAGCTTCTGTCACTCTAGCAACCCATCATCTACTTATTACTTCTCAATGCCTTCCCCTAGGCCCAAAGCATGGTGAAGCGTCATGTAGTCGACGTTCGCATAACACCACTAGAGAAGAGACAACATACATCTCATCAAAATTGTAACATCACAAAATTCTAAATTTTGGAATGTTATATTAAATAAATAGTTTTTGATTGTTTGCTTGATTGTGGTGTGGTTGTTTATGTGAAATTGACTGAAATTTGAAATTTTTTTGAAAGTTAAATGAGAGGGAATGAAATGACTTTCCTAAACTTTCACCTTGCATTTTATGATCTCCATGAATTCAAATTCTTTTCAAATACAAAACCCTAGAGAGAAGATGACATGACTTCTTCCATTATAAATGAAAAGGGTTTTGAAAATATTTGAATTTCATTCGGAAATATTTCCAATTTAGCAAATTTATGCAACTCAATGATTTTCATTAGAGAAGATAAAATGACTTCTTCAAATCATATGAAATATGAGTTGGAAGTTTAAAAGAATCAAATTTAAAGTCCCTTTGAAATTATTTTCAATTTGGAGTTATTTGGGCTTCACTCAAATTATTTTTATCCAAATATAAAATATATGGAAAATAGGGTAAAATGATTCCCTACGTTATAAAATTGGAGAAAAATAAATTTGAAATCATTTTGGTATTTTAGAAATGATTTTTATTGGCTTTTATTGCAACCGTAGCACTGTTCAATTCATTTGAATTTTTGTGGAATTTATTTGCCGCTAAAAATATGTTCTTGTTTTAGAAAATATTTTGCTAAAAAATTCGATATATGATATGCCTATGTACAAATTGTTTTTTCATTATTCAGTTTTTCCTTTTCTATTTTTATTTAAAAAAAGAAACTCTATGTGCGGCCCATAACTATCCGACGCCCACATGCGTAACATAGTCAGCAGGCAGGCCCGTAACCGTTTTTACTTATTTTTCGGTTATGCTTGGAAAAAATATATTTTCAAAAATATTTCTTTTTCTTAAAAAAACAAATGCAGCGCGCGTACGTCGACCTGCCGACCGACCTCCGTTTTCGATGAAACCAACTTCTAATCTTCGTAACAAATAGCCACATACTAAACAATCAAGTGCTAAGCTAACGGAATGGGTCAAGTCAATCTCATCATTCTTCTAATGATGTGATCCCATTGATCAAATGATAACTCATATCTATGGTTAGGAAACTCAACCATCTTTGATCAGTGAGCTAGTTAAGTCGAGGCATACTAGTGACACTATGTTTGTCTATATATTCACACATGTATTATGTTTTCGGTTAATACAATTCTAGCATGAATAATAAACATTTATCATGATATGAGGAAATGAATAATAACTTTATTATTGCCTCTAGGGCATATTTTCTTCAGGACCAAGGTGGGCTGATGGGCTGGTCTATGGCCCAATGCACTGAACTGCTGCTACATAAGGAAGAGAGTCACCCACAAGGAGGGGATCGCACAGAATAGATCTGTGACGCCCCCGATTCAATCGTACACTAATCATGCACGCAAATGTGTACGATCAAGATTAGGGACTCACGGGAAGATATCACAACACAACTCTAAAACATAAATAAGTCATACAACCATCATAATACAAGTCAGGGGCCTCGAGGGCTCGAATACAAGTGCTCGATCATAGACGAGTCAGCGGAAGCAACAATATTTGAGTACAGACATAAGTTAAACAAGTTTCCTTAAGAAGGCTAGCACAAACTAGGATACGGATCGAAATAGGCACAGGCCTCCTGCCTGGGATCCTCCTAAACTACTCCTGGTCGTCGTCAGCATCCTGCACGTAGTAGTAGGCACCTCCAGTGTAGTAGGAATCATCGACGACGGTGGCGTCTGGCTCCAGGGCTCCGGCATCTGGTTGCGACAACCAGGTAGAAGGGAAAGGGGAAAAGAGGGAGAAAAGCAACCGTGAGTACTCATCCAAAGTACGCGCAAGCAAGGAGCTACACTACATATTCATGGGTATATGTGTAAAGGGCCATATCGGTGGACCGAACTGCAGAATGCCAGAATAAGAGGGGGATAGCTAATCCTGTCGAAGATTACGCTTCTGGCCACCTCCATCTTGCAGCATGTAGAAGAGATTAGATTGAAGTCCTCCAAGTAGCATCGCATAGCATAATCCTACCCGGCGATCCTCCCCTCGTCGCCCTGTGGAAAAGCGATCACCGGGTTGTTTGTGGAACTTGTCTGGGTGTGTTTTATTAAGTATCTGGTTCTAGTCGTCATAAGGTCAAGGTACAACTCTGGGTCGTCCTTTTACCGAGGGACACAGCTATTCGAATAGATTAACTTCCCTGCAGGGGTGCACCACATAACCCAACACGCTCGATCCCATTTGGCCAGACACACTTTCCTGGGTCATGACCGGCCTCAGAAGATCAACACGTCGTAGCCCTACCTAGGCACAACAAAGAGGTCAGCACGCCGGTCTAAATCCTATGCGCATAGGGGTCTGGGCCCATCGCCCATTGCACACCTGCATGTTGCGTGGGCGGCCGGTGAGCAGACCTAGCAACCTCCATTACAAAGGAAGTTGCGTTAACGCTGTCCAACCCGGCGCGCGCCGCTCAGTCGCTGACGTCAAGAAGGCTTCGGCTGATACCACGACGTCGAGTGCCCATAACTGTTCTCGTGTAGTTGGTTAGTGCGTATAGGCCAGTGGCCAGACTCGGATCAAATACTAAGATCTTGTTAAGCGTGTTATTATGAAGCAACCGCGAACGCCGACCAGGGCCAGGCCCACCTCTCACCTAGGTGGTCTCAACCTGCCCTGTCGCTCCGCCATAGAGTAACAGTCGGGGGCCGTCGGGAACCCAGGCCCACCTCTACCGGGATGGAGCCACCTGTCCTTTCAGCCCCCACATCAGAATCACGTGCGGGTACTCAACGAGCTGACCCGTCTTTAGTCACCACCTGTATAGTATGTATATATGTATAGTATATACCCGTGATCACCTCCCGAGTGATCACAGCCCAATAGTATAGCAAGGCAGACTGACAGGAATGTAGGGCCAATGATGATAAACTAGCATCCTATACTAAGCATTTAGGATTGCGGGTAAAGTATCAATGACTGTAGCAACAATGACAGGCTATGCAACAGAATAGGAGTAACCGAACAGTAACATGCTACACTACTCTAATGCAAGCAGTATAGAGAAGAATAGGCGATATCTGGTGATCAAGGGGGGGGGCTTGCCTGGTTGCTCTGGCAAGTAGGGGTCGTCAACAACGTAGTCGGTCGGGGCACCAGCAGCGGCATCGATCTCGTAGTCTACCGGAGAGAAGAGGGGGAAGAAACAATGAATACAATGCAAACAGATGCATAACGATGCATGACATGACAAGTAATGATGCTAGGTGTGCCAAATCGCGGTAGTAGGTGATACCGACGAAGGGGGAAAACATCCGGGAAAGTATTCCCGGTGTTTCGCGTTTTCGGACAGATGAACCGGAGGGGAAAATTGCATGTTTTCTATGCTAGGGATGCGTGGCGGACGAACGGGCTGCATATCCGGATTCGTCTCGTCGTTTTGAGCAACTTTCATGTAGAAAGTATTTTCATCCGAGCTACAATTTATTTTATATGATTTTTAAAAGATTTAAATTATTTTATGATTAATTTAAATATTTCAATTCAACATTATCCAGAACAGTGTTTGCTGACGTCATCATGACGTCAGCAGTCAACAGAGGTGTTGACTGGTCAAACTGACGTGTGGGTCCCGCATGTCATACTCTATTAACTAATTAACCAAATTAATTAGTTTAATTAACAGATTAGTTAGGTTAGTTAATTAATTATGTTAATTAAGCATGATTAATTTAGTTAATTAATTTAGTTAATTAATTAATTAAATTTATATTCATTATTATTATTTTTATTTTTATTTTAAATCGTTCTGGGGCTGGGCCCCACATGTCTGTGGCCCAAAGGGGCCATAGTGGTTCGGGCGATAGCGGGTGCGGGCGCACCCGAGCGAGCGCTCGCCCGCAGGGCGGGACGAGGCCAGGGAGGCCGGGCGGTCACTGGAGGGGGACACCGGCGGGAGAGCAGTAGGGCAGCGCCGAAGTGGGCTGCAGGCCAGAGGGGGAGTGGCCGTGGCCAAGCCAGACGGCCGGGACGAGGCACGGGCGCTAGGGCGCGGCCCCGGGCGCGCTGGCCGCAGCGGTGGTCGGGACCAGCAGGGGAGGCGAGCGGGGCATGTGTGGGTGGGAGGCCGGAGTGGATGTGGCCAGGGGAAGAAGGCGCGGGGGAGGTTGACGCGACCGCGGGTCGAGCGGGCGCGGCCGAGGCCGTGGTGGCCGCGAGGACGACGCGGGTGGCGGTGGCGTGGTGACCGCGGGGCGAAGGGCACAGCCGGATGGCGCGGCGCATGGCCAGGGCGAAGCCCGACCGCGGTGAGCGCGGGGCCGGAGCGCGCGAGGCGTGTTCGCGGCCGGAGCGGAGGAACGGTGGGCGCGGCGATGGTCGCGGGGCGAGGGAGAGAGGGAGACCGGGGTCCTCACCGGGGTTCGTAGGGGTTCAGGGCAGCGGGCTCGACGGAGGTCGGGGACGACGTGCGGCGTGGCGACGAGAAGACGAGGACGATGGGGCAGTGGCGACTCGGGCAGTTCGACGAGGAGGTTGACGGGGACGACGACGCCAGAGGAGAAGCAGGCCGGCGGGGGAGCGCTTCGGTGAGGCGGCGCCCAACGGCGAGGCGGCGTCGGGCGACGGTGTTGGGGCGTCGCGGCGACCTCCTCCTCCGATTCCGATCCAATCGGGGGAGAGAGGGGGGAGATATTTCGGGGGGGAGTGGGGTGTCGGTGGGGGGTTCGGGGTACGAGTGAGTGGATAAGGGGAGTGGGGGGAGTGGCCGGCCTGGTGGCCCGGTTGGGCTGCAGGCCTGCTGGGCCGGAGCCTGGGGGTTCTTTTCCTCCTTTTTTTGTTAGTTTTGTTTTCTGTTTGTTTCATTTCTTTTTATTTATTTTTTCTATTTACTTTTAGTTTCCTCTAAGTTTTTGTTTTATAAAAATTACCTCTAGTACCTAAACCTGCATTTATAATCATACAACTGCCACAACAATTATTTACCCAAAACAAAATAGTTTAATATTAATAAAATCCAATATGTGTTTATTTAATTGTTTTAACTACTGTTTTAATTACCTAATTGCATTTAAACCTTTTGTAACAATGTGGTTTCTCCACCATTACTAATTATGCATTGTTTGGCCCACTCTGAACATTTTAGTTTTAATATTTGAAAACGTTTATTGTTTGCTAGAATTTGAATTTGAATTTGAATCGATTTCAAACTAGCGCGATATTAGCAACTGTAACCGTGGTGACATGGCATCATTAACGTGGGATTACGGTAGCTAATTATCCGGGCGTCACAAATCTCCTCCACGACAAGAAATCTTGTCCCGAGATTTAAGAGGTAGTGAAAGGGGGGAAGGTTTGGTAACGAATCTAGTAGGTCTTCTCATTCTGGCTTGCTCTTCTCGAAGTGGTCGATCCATAGCGCTGATGTCTTCATTTTTCTGCTTCAGGTCATCATGATGAAGTTGTCGTCCTTCCTTCAGGAACTTCACCGTACTTACTAAAGGGTAAGAAGGGAAAACTCTATATGGATGGATTCTAACTAGATCGAGCATCAGACGGTTAACTCAGGGAAGAAGCATAAGTATCTCTCCATTTGAAACTTAAGAAGATATCAAGAGCAAAGTAAGAAGGTACCATGAGAAGTTTCAAACGGATAGGCAATCGTTCGTTGCCTGAAACAAAGTGTGAAAGGGGTTCAGAGCAATGGGAATAAGTATTGTGTCTGATAGCAGAACTGATGATCTCTCGGAAGGTGGCTCGTAAATTACTTACGAGGCCACACGCGAGGAACAACCTTGGCAACAAGGGGTTTACCGGAGAGTCAGGTTTTGATCCTGTGGAACTGTGGGTTATGGGCCCACCATGTGGGTTAAAGTAAGAAGGGCGTTGACATCTTGCTCGGTCATGATAGCAAGACAAGTCAGAGGGTAGGCTATTAGTTATGTTGGCAACAATGTCGGTACCAAGGGCGAGGGACGAAGAGAACCATTTTCCCGCTCGTTGAACAAGGTGGACCATTAGGCAAAGTTCTCGTCCATCGGTGGCTACCAGAATGTCATCAATAATAGTAATAGGGCCTTGCTGACAGAATTGTACACCGAGGTGTTTACATAAGCAGGAGAATATTATGTTGGGGAACGTAGTAATTTCAAAAATTTCCTACGCACACGCAAGATCATGGTGATGCATAACAACAAGAGGGGAGAGTGTTGTCCATGTACCCTCATAGACCAAAAACGGAAGCGTTATGACAACGCGGTTGATGTAGTCGTACGTCTTCACGATCCGACCGATCCAAGTACCGAATGTACGGCACCTCCGAGTTCAGCACACGTTCAACTCAATGACGATCCCCGGACTCCGATCCAGCAGGGTGTCGGGGATGAGTTCCGTCAGCACGACGGCGTGGTGACAATGATGATGTTCTACCGACGCAGGGCTTCGCCTAAGCACCGCAACGATATGACCGAGGTGGAATATGGTGGAGGGGGGCACCGCACACGGCTAAGGAACGATCACGAAGATCAACTTGTGTGTCTTGGGGTGCCCCCTGCCCCCGTATATAAAGGAGCAAGGGGGAGGCCGGCCGGCCCTAGGGGGCGCGCCAAGGAGGGGAGAATCCTCCTCCTAGTGGGAGTAGGATTCCCTTTCCTAGTCCCACTAGGAAGGAGGAAGGGGGAAGGAAAGAGAGGGAGAGGGAGAGGGAAAGAGGGGCCGCGCCCCCCTCCCTTGTCCAATTCGGACTCCCCATGGGGGGGGGCGCCACCTCCTGGGCTGCTGCCCTCTCTCTCCCCTCAGGCCCACTAAGGCCCAATACTTCCCCAGGGGTTCCGGTAACCCCTCCGGCACTCCGGTTTTCTCCGAAATCACCCGGAACAATTCCGGTGTCCGAATATAGTCGTCCAATATATCAATCTTTATGTCTCGACCATTTCGAGACTCCTCGTCATGTCCATGATCACATCCGGGGCCCCGAACAACCTTCGGTACATCAAAACATATAAACTCATAATAAAATTGTCATCGTAACGTTAAGCGTGCAGACCCTACGGGTTCGAGAACTATGCAGACATGACCTAGAACTGTTTCCGGTCAATAACCAATAGCGGAACCTGGATGCTCATATTGGCTCCTACATATTCTACGAAGATCTTTATCGGTCAAACCGCATAACAACATACGTTGTTCCCTTTGCCATCGGTATGTTACTTGTCCGAGATTCGATCGTCGGTATCTTAATACCTAGTTCAATCTCGTTACCGGCAAGTCTCTTTACTCGTTCCGTAATACATCATCTCACAACTAACTCATTAGTTGCAATGCTTGCAAGGCTTTAAGTGATGTGCATTACCGAGAGGGCCCAGAGATACCTCTCCGACAATCGGAGTGACAAATCCTAATCTTGAAATACGCTAACCCAACAAATACCTTCGGAGACACCTGTAGAGCACCTTTGTAATCACCCAGTTATGTTGTGATGTTTGGTAGCACATAAAGTATTCCTCCGGTAAAAGGGAGTTGCATAATCTCATAGTCATAGGAACATGTATAAGTCATGAAGAAAGCAATAACAACATACTAAACGATCAAGTGCTAAGCTAACGGAATGGGTCAAGTCAATCACATCATTCTCCTAATGATGTGATCCCATTAATCAAATGACAACTCTTTTGTCCATGGCTAGGAAACATAACCATCTTTGATAAACGAGCTAGTCAAGTAGAGGCATACTAGTGACACTATGTTTGTCTATGTATTCACACATGTATTATGTTTCCGGTTAATACAATTCTAGCATGAATAATAAACATTTATCATGATATAAGGAAATAAATAATAACTTTATTATTGCCTCTAGGGCATATTTCCTTCAGTCTCCCACTTGCACTAGAGTCAATAATCTAGTTCACATCAGCATGTGATTTAACACCAATATTCACATCTATATGTTATTAATACCCATAGTTCACATCGTCATGTGATCAACACCCAAAGGGTTTACTAGAGTCAATAATCTAGTTCACATCGCTATGTGATTAACACCCAAAGAGTACTAAGGTATGATCATGTTTTGCTTGTGAGATAAGTTTAGTCAACGGGTCTGTCATATTACAGAGTCGTATGTATTTTGCAAATATTCTATGTCTACAATGCTTTGCACGGAGCTACTCTAGCTAATTGCTCCCACTTTCAATATGTATCCAGATTGAGACTTAGAGTCATCTGGATCGGTGTAAAAGCTTGCATCGATGTAACTCTTTACGACGAACTCTTTTATCACCTCCATAATCGAGAAACATATCCTTATTCTACTAAGGATAATTTTGACCAATGTCCAGTGATCTACTCCTAGATCACTATTGTACTCCCTTGCCAAACCAGGGCAGAGTATACAATAGGTCTGGTCCATAGCATGGCATACTTTTATAGAACCTATGATTGATGCATAGGGAATGACTTTCATTCTCTTTCTATTTTCTGCCGTGGTCGGGATTTGAGTCTTACTCAATTTCATACCTTTGCAACACAGGCAAGAACTCTTTTTTTACTGTTCCATTTTGAACTATTTCAAAATCTTGACAAGGTATGTACTTATTGAAAAACTTATCAAGCGTCTTGATCTATCTCAATAGATCTTGATGCTCAATACGTAAGTAGCTTTATTGAGGTCTTTCTTTTAAAGAACTCCTTTCAAATACTCCTTTATGCTTTCCAGAAAAATTCTACATCATTTCTGATCAACAATATGTTACTCACATATATTTATCAGAAAGGCGGTAGTGCTCCCACACACTTTATTGTAAATACAGGCTTCACCGTAAGTCTGTATAGAACTATATGCTTTGATAAACTTATCAAAGCGTATATTCCAACTCTGAGATGCTTGCACCAGTCTATAGATGGATCGCTGGAGCTTGCACATTTTGTTAGCACCGTTAGGATTGACAAAACCTTCTGGTTGCATCATATACAACTCTTCTTTAAGAAAACCATTAAGGAATGCAGTTTTGACATCCATTTGCCAGATTTCATAGAATGTGGCAATTGCTAACATGATTCGGACAGACTTAAGCATCGCTACAGTTGAGAAAATCTCATTGTAGTCAACACCTTGAACTTGTCGAAAACCTTTTGCAACAAGTCGAGCTTAGTAGATAGTAACACTACTATCAGTGTCCGTCTTCCTCTTGAAGATCCATTTATTTAACATGGCTTGCTGATCATCGAGCAAGTCAATCAAAGTCCATACTTTGTTCTCATACATGGATCCCATCTCAGATTTCATGGCCTCAAGCCATTTCGCGGAATCTGGGCTCATCATCGCTTCCTCATAGTTTGTAGGTTCATCATGGTCTAGTAACATGACTTCCAGAACAGGATTACCATACCACTCTGGTGCGGATCTTACTGTGGAAGACCTACGAGGTTTTGTAGTAACTTGATCTGAAGTTTCATGATCATCATCATTAGCTTCCTCACCAATTGGTGTAGGAATCACTGGAACTGATTTCTGTGATGAACTACTTTCCAATAAGGGAGAAGGTATAATGACCTCATCAAGTTCTACTTTCCTCCCACTCACTTCTTTCGAGAGAAACTCCTTCTCTAGAAAGGATCCATCTTAGCAACAAATAACTTGCCTTCGGATCTGTGATAGAAGGTGTACCCAACAGTTTCCTTCGGGTATTCTATGAAGACGCACTTCTCCGATTTAGGTTCCAGCTTATCAGGTTGAAACTTTTTCACATAAGCATCGCAGCCCCAAACTTTAAGAAATGACAACTTTGGTTTCTTGCCAAACCACAGTTCATAAGGCGTCGTCTCAACGGATTTCGATGGTGCCCTTTTTAAAGTGAATGCAGCTGTCTCTAATGCATAACCCAAAAACGATAGTGGTAAATCGGTAAGAGACATCATAGATTGTACTATATCCAATAGAGTACGGTTATGACGTTTGGACACACCATTACGATGTCGTGTTCCATGTGGCGTGAGCTGTGAAACTATTCCACATTGTTTTATATGAAGGCCAAACTCGTAACTCAAATATTCTCCTCCACGATCAGATCGTAGAAACTTTATTTTCTTGTTACGATGATTCTCCACTTCACTTTGAAATTCTTTGAACTTTTCAAATGTTTCAGATTTGTGTTTCATTAAGAAGATATACTCATATCTGCTCAAATCATCTTGTGAAGGTCAGAAAATAATGATACTTGCCACGAGCATCAACACTTATTGGATCCCATACATTGGTATGTATTATTTTTAATAAGTCAGTAGCTCGTTCCATTGTTCCGAAGAACGGAGTTTTAGTCATCTTGCCCAAAAGGCACGGTTCGCAAGCATCAAATGATTCATAATCAATTGATTCCAAAAACCCATTAGCATGGAGTTTCTTCACGCGCTTTACTCCAATATGACCTAAATGGCAGTGCCACAAATAAGTTGCACTATCATTATCAACTTTGCATCTTTTGGCATCAATATTATGATTATGTGTATCACTACGATCGAGATCCAATAAACTATTTTCATTGGGTGTATGACCATCGAAGGTTTTATTCATGTAAATAGAACAACAATTATTCTCTGATTTTAAATGAATAATCGTATTACAATAAACATGATCAAATCATATTCATGCTCAACGCAAACGCCAAATAATATTTATTTAGGTTTAACACTAATCCCGAAAGTATAGAGAGTGTGCGATGATGATCATATCAATCTTGGAACTACTTCCAACACTCATCATCACTTCACCCTCAACTAGTCTCTGTTTATTCTGTAACTCCTGTTTTGAGTTACTAATTTTTTTAGCAACCGAACAAGTATCAAATACTCAGGGGCTACTATAAACACTAGTAAGGTACACATCAATAACCTGTATATCAAATATACCCTTGTTCACTTTGCCATCCTTCTTATCCACCAAATATTCAGGGCATTTCCGCTTCCAGTGACCATTTCCTTTGCAGTGTAAGCACTCAGTTTCAAGCTTTGGTCCAGCTTTGGTCTTCTTCACGGGAGTGACAACTTGTTTGCCGTTCTACTTGAAGTTTCCCTTTCTTTCCCTTTGCCCTTTTCTTGAAATTAGTGGTCTTGTCAATCATCAACACTTGATGCTCTTTTCTTGATTTCTACCTTCGTCGATTTCAGCATCACGAAGAGCTCGGGAATCGTTTTCGTCATCCCTTGCATTATAGTTCATCACGAAGTTCCAGTAACTTGGTGATGGTGACTAGAGAATTCTGTCAATAACTATCTTATCTGGAAGATTAACTCCCACTTGATTCAAGCGATTGTAGTACTCAGACAATCTAAGTACTTGCTCACTAGTTGAGCAATTCTCCTCCATCTTTTAGGCGAAGTATTTGTCAAAGGTCTCATACCTCTTGACACGGGATGAGTCTGAAATACCAATTTCATCTCTTGAAACATCTTATATGTTCCATGACGTTTCAAAAACGTTTTTGTAGTCCCGGTTCTAAGCCATAAAGCATGGTGCACAAAACTATCAAGTAGTCATCATATTGAGCTAGCCAAACGTTCATAACGTCTGCATCTGCTCCTGCAATAGGTTTGTCACCTAGCGATGCATCAAGGACATAATTCTTCTGTGCAGCAACGAGGATAATCCTCAGATCACGGATCGAATCCGGATCATTGCTACTAACATCTTTCAACATAGTTTTCTCTAGGAACATATCAAAATAAACATATGAAAGCAACAACGCGAGCTATTGATCTACAACATAATTTGCAAAATACTACCAGGACTAAGTTCATGATAAATTTAAGTTCAATTAATCATATTACTTAAGAACTCCCACTTAGATAGACATCCCTCTAGTCATCTAAGTGATCACGTGATCCAAATCAACTAAACCATAACCGATCATCACGTGAGATGGAGTAGTTTTCAATGGTGAACATCATTATGTTGATCATATCCACTATATGATTCACGTTCGACCTTTTGGTCTCCGTGTTCCGAGGCCATATCTACATATGCTAGGCTCGTCAAGTTTAACCTGAGTATTCTGCGTGTGCAAAACTAGCTTGCACCCGTTGTAGATGGACGTTGAGCTTATCACACCCGATCATCACGTGGTGTCTGGGCACGACGAACTTTGGCAACGGTGCATACTCAGGGAGAACACTTCTTGATAATTTAGTGAGAGATCATCTTAAAATGCTACCGTCAATCAAAGCAAGATAAGATGCATAAAGGATAAACATCACATGCAATCAATATAAGTGATATGATATGGCCATCATCATCTTGTGCTTGTGATCTCCATCTCTGAAGCACCGTCATGATCACCATCGTCACCGGCGCGACACCTTGATCTCCATCGTAGCATCGTTGTCGTCTCGCCAATCTTATGCTTCTACGACTATCGCTACCGCTTAGTGATAAAGTAAAGCATTACAGGGCGATTGCATTGCATACAATAAAGTGACAACCATATGGCTCCTGCCAGTTGCCGATAACTCGGTTACAAAACATGATCATCTCATACAATAAAATATAGCATCACGTCTTGACCATATCACATCACAACATGCCCTGCAAAAACAAGTTAGACGTCCTCTACTTTGTTGTTGCAAATTTTACGTGGCTGCTATGGGCTTAGCAAGAACCATTCTTGTTGGGGAACGTAGTAATTTCAAAAAAAATCCTAAGCACATGCAAGATCATGGTGATAGCATAGAAACGAGAGGGGAGAGTGTTGTCCATGTACCCTCGTAGACCGTAAGCGGAAGCGTTAGCACAACGCGGTTGATGTAGTCGTACGTCTTCACGATCCGACCGATCCAAGCACCGAACGTACGGCACCTCCGAGTTCAGCACACGTTCAGCTCGATGACGATCCCCGGGCTCCGATCCAGCAAAGCTTCGGGGATGAGTTCCGTCAGCACGACGGTGTGGTGACGATGATGATGTTCTACCGGCGCAGGGCTTCGCCTAAACTCCGCGACGATATGACCGAGGTGGAATATGGTGGAGGGGGGCACCGCACACGGCTAAGGAACGATCCGTAGATCAACTTGTGTGTCCTAGGGTGCCCCCCTGCCCCTGTATATAAAGGAGCAAGGGGGAGGCCGGCCGGCCCTTGTGGGCGCGCCAAGGAGGAGGAGTCCTCCTCCTAGTAGGAGTAGGACTCCCCCTTTCCTACTCCTACTAGGAGGGGGAAGGAAGGGGGAGAGGGGGAAGGAAAGAGGGGGGCGCCCCCCCTCCTAGTCCAATTCGGACCAGAGGGAGAGGGGGCGCGCGGCCCACCCTGGCCGCCCCTCTCTCTTTCCACCAAGGCCCATGTGGCCCATTATCTCTCCCGGGGGGTTCCGGTAACCCTCCGGCACTCCAGTTTTCTCCGAAAACGTCCGGAACACTTCCGGTGTCCGAATATAGTCGTCCAATATATCAATCTTTATGTCTCAACCATTTCGAGACTCCTCGTCATGTCCGTGATCACATCCGGGACTCCTAACAAACTTCGGTACATCAAAACTTATAAACTCATAATAAAACTGTCATCGTAACGTTAAGCGTGCGGACCCTACGGGTTCGAGAACTATGTAGACATGACCTAGAACTATTCTCGATCAATAACCAATAGAGGAACCTGGATGCCCATATTGGTTCCTACATATTCTACGAAGATCTTTATCGGTCAAACCGCATAACAACATACGTTGTTCCCTTTGTCATCGGTGTGTTACTTGCCCGAGATTTGATCATCGGTATCCAATACCTAGTTCAATCTCGTTACCGGCAAGTCTCTTTACTCGTTACGTAATGCATCATCCCGTAACCAACTCATTGGTCACATTGCTTGCAAGGCTTATAGTGATGTGCATTACCGAGAGGGCCCAGAGATACCTCTCCGACAATCGGAGTGACAAAACCTAATCTCGAAATACGCCAACTCAACATGTACCTTCGGAGACACTTGTAGTACTCCTTTATAATCACCCAGTTACGTTGTGACGTTTGGTAGTACCCAAAGTGTTCCTCCGGTAAACGGGAGTTGCATAATCTCATAGTTACAGGAACATGTATAAGTCATGAAGAAAGCAATAGCAATATACTAAACGATCAAGTGCTAGGCTAACGGAATGGGTCATGTCAATCACATCATTCTCCTAATGATGTGATCCCGTTAATCAAATGACAACACATGTCTATGGTTAGGAAACATAACCATCTTTGATTAATGAGCTAGTCAAGTAGAGGCATACTAGTGACTATATGTTTGTCTATGTATTCACACGTGTATCATGTTTCCGGTTAATACAATTCTAGCATGAATAATAAACATTTATCATGATATGAGGAAGTAAATAATAACTTTATTATTGCCTCTAGGGCATATTTCCTTCAGTCTCCCACTTGCACTAGAGTCAATAATCTAGATTACATAGTAATGATTCTAACACCCATGGAGTCTTGGTGCTGATCATGTTTTGCTCGTGAGAGAGGCTTAGTCAATGGGTCTGCAACATTCAGATCCGTATGTATCTTGCAAATTTCTATGTCTCCCACTTGGACTTGGTCCAGGATGGAATTGAAGTGTCTCTTGATGTGCTTGGTCCTCTTGTGAAATCTGGATTCCTTTGCCAAAGCAATTGCACCAGTATTGTCACAGAAGATCTTCATTGGTCCCGATGCACTAGGTATGACACCTAGATCGGAAATGAACTCCTTCATCCAGACTCCTTCATTTGCTGCTTCCGAAGCAGCTATGTACTCCGCTTCACATGTAGATCCCGCCACGACGCTTTGTTTAGAACTGCACCAACTTACAGCTCCACCGTTTAATAAAAACACGTATCCGGTTTGCGATTTAGAATCGTCCGGATCAGTGTCAAAGCTTGCATCGACGTAACCATTTACGACTAGCTCTTTGTCACCTCCATATACGAGAAACATATCCTTAGTCCTTTTCAGGTATTTCAGGATGTTCTTGACCGCTGTCCAGTGATCCACTCCTGGATTACTTTGGTACCTCCCTGCCAAACTTATTGCTAAGCATACGTCAGGTCTGGTACACAGCATTGCATACATGATAGAGCCTATGGCTGAAGCATAGGGAACATCTTTCATTTTCTCTCTATCTTCTGCTGTGGTCGGGCATTGAGTTTGACTCAACTTCACACCTTGAAGCACGGGCAAGAACCCTTTCTTTGCCTGATCCATTTTGAACTTTTTCAAAATTTTATCAAGGTATGTGCTTTGTGAAAGTCCTATTAAGCGTCTTGATCTATCTCTATAAATCTTGATGCCCAATATGTAAGCAGCTTCACCTAGATCTTTCATTGAAAAACTTTTATTCAAGTATCCCTTTATGCTATCCAGAAATTCTATATCATTTCCAATTAATAATATGTCATCTACATATAATATCAGAAATGCTACAGAGCTCCCACTCACTTTCTTGTAAATACAGGCTTCTCCAAAAGTCTGTATAAAACCATATGCTTTGATCACACTATCAAAGCGTCTATTCCAACTCCGAGATGCTTGCACCAGTCCATAAATGGATCGCTGGAGCTTGCACACTTTGTTAGCACCTTTTGGATCAACAAAACCTTCTGGCTGCATCATATACAACTCTTCTTCCAGAAATCCATTCAAGAATGCAGTTTTGACATCCATTTGCCAGATTTCATAATCATGAAATGCAGCAATAGCTAACATGATTCGGACAGACTTAAGCATCGCTACGGGTGAGAAAGTCTCATCGTAGTCAACCCCTTGAACTTGTCGAAAACCTTTCGCAACAAGTCGAGCTTTATAGACAGTTACATTACCATCAGCGTCAGTCTTCTTCTTAAAGATCCATTTATTCTCAATGGCTTGCCGATCATCGGGCAAGTCAACCAAAGTCCATACTTTGTTCTCATACATGGATCCCATCTCAGATTTCATGGCCTCTAGCCATTTTGCGGAATCTGGGCTCATCATCGCTTCCTCATAGTTCGTAGGTTCATCATGGTCAAGTAACATGACTTCCAGAATAGGATTACCGTACCACTCTGGTGCGGATCTTACTCTGGTAGACCTACGAGGTTCAGTAGAAACTTGATCTGAAGTTTCATGATCAATATCATTAGCTTCCTCACTAATTGGTGTAGTTGTCACAGGAACCGGTTCTTGTGATGAACTACTTTCCAACAAGGGAGTAGATACAGTTATCTCATCAAGTTCTACTTTCCTCCCACTCACTTCTTTCGAGAGAAACTCCTTCTCTAGAAAGGATCCGATTTTAGCAACAAAAATCTTGCCCTCAGATCTGTGATAGAAGGTGTACCCAATGGTCTCTTTTGGGTATCCTATGAAGACACATTTCTCCGATTTAGGTTCGAGCTTATCTGGTTGAAGTTTCTTCACATAAGCATCGCAGCCCCAAACTTTAAGAAACGACAACTTTGGTTTCTTGCCAAACCACAGTTCATAAGGCGTCGTCTCAACGGATTTTGATGGTGCCCTATTTAACGTGAATGCGGCCGTCTCTAAAGCATAACCCCAAAACGATAGCGGTAAATCAGTAAGAGACATCATAGATCGCACCATATCTAGTAAAGTACGATTACGACGTTCGGACACACCATTTCGTTGTGGTGTTCCGGGTGGCGTGAGTTGCGAAACTATTCCGCATTGTTTCAAATGTAAACCAAACTCGTAACTCAAATATTCTCCTCCACGATCAGATCGTAGAAACTTTATTTTCTTGTTACGATGATTTTCCACTTCACTCTGAAATTCTTTGAACTTTTCAAATGTTTCAGACTTGTGTTTCATCAAGTAGATATACCCATATCTGCTTACGTCATCTGTGAAGGTGAGAAAATAACGATACCCGCCGCGAGCCTCAACATTCATTGGACCACAAACATCAGTATGTATGATTTCCAACAAATCAGTTGCTCGCTCCATAGTTCCGGAGAACGGCGTTTTAGTCATCCTGCCCATAAGGCACGGTTCGCAAGTACCAAGTGATTCATAATCAAGTGATTCCAAAAGCCCATCAGTGTGGAGTTTCTTCACGCGCTTTACACCGATATGACCTAAACGGCAGTGCCACAAATAAGTTGCACTATCATTATCAACTCTGCATCTTTTGGTTTCAACACTATGAATATGTGTATCACTACTATCGAGATTCAATAAAAATAGACCACTCTTCAAGGGTGCATGACCATAAAAGATATTACTCATATAAATAGAACAACCATTATTCTCTGATTTAAATGAATAACCGTCTCACATCAAACAAGATCCAGATATAATGTTCATGCTTAATGCTGGCACCAAATAACAATTATTTAGGTCTAAAACTAATCCCGATGGTAGATGTAGAGGTAGCGTGCCGACCGCGATCACATCGACTTTGGAACCATTTCCCACGTGCATCGTCACCTCGTCCTTAGCCAATCTTCGCTTAATCCGTAGTCCCTGTTTCGAGTTGCAAATATTAGCAACAGAACCAGTATCAAATACCCAGGTACTACTGCGAGCATTAGTAAGGTACACATCAATAACATGTATATCACATATACCTTTGTTCACTTTGCCATCCTTCTTATCCGCCAAATACTTGGGGCGGTTCCGCTTCCAGTGTCCAGTCTGCTTGCAGTAGAAGCACTCAGTTTCAGGCTTTGGTCCAGACTTGGGTTTCTTCTCTTGAGCAGCAACTTGTTTGCTGTTCTTCTTGAAGTTCCCCTTCTTCTTCCCTTTGCCCTTTTTCTTGAAACTGGTGGTCTTGTTAACCATCAACACTTGATGCTCCTTCTTGATTTCTACCTCCGCGGCTTTTAGCATTGAGAAGAGCTCGGGAATAGTCTTGTCCATCCCTTGCATATTATAGTTCATCACGAAGCTCTTGTAGCTTGGTGGCAGTGATTGGAGAATTCTGTCAATGACACTATCATTAGGAAGATTAACTCCCAGTTGAATCAAGTGATTATTATACCCAGACATTTTGAGTATGTGTTCACTGACAGAACTATTCTCCTCCATCTTGCAGCTATAGAACTTATTGGAGACTTCATATCTCTCAATCCGGGCATTTGATTGAAATATTAACTTCAACTCCTGGAACATCTCATATGCTCCATGACATTCAAAACGTCGTTGAAGACCCGGTTCTAAGCCGTAAAGCATGGCACACTGAACTATCGAGTAGTCATCAGCTTTGCTCTGCCATATGTTCTTAGCGTCGTCAGTTGCATCAGCAGCAGGCCTGGCACCCAGCGGTGCTTCCAGGACGTAATTCTTCTGTGCAGCAATGAGGATAATCCTCAGGTTACGGACCCAGTCCGTGTAATTGCTACCATCATCTTTCAACTTTGCTTTCTCAAGGAACGCATTAAAATTCAACGAAACAACAGCACAAGCCATCTATCTACAACAAACATAGACAAGCAAAATACTATCAGGTACTAAGTTCATGATAAATTTAAGTTCAATTAATCATATTACTTAAGAACTCCCACTTAGACAAACATCTCTCTAGTCATCTAAGTGATCACGTGATCCGAATCAACTAAACCATGTCCGATCATCATGTGAGATGGAGTAGTTTCAATGGTGAACATCATTATGTTGATCATATCTACTATATGATTCACGCTCGACCTTTCGGTCTTCGTGTTCCGAGGCCATATCTGTATATGCTAGGCTCGTCAAGTTTAACCCGAGTATTCCGCGTGTGCAACTGTTTTGCACCCATTGTATTTGAACGTAGAGCCTATCACACCCGATCATCACGTGGTGTCTCAGCACGAAGAACTTTTGCAACGGTGCACACTCAGGGAGAACACTTCTTGATAATTAGTGAGAGATCATCTTAAAATGGAGTAAATAGCATAAAACTACTACAATTCAGGATAGGGTTTCAAAAAACTACCGAATTTATTTTTTTCGCTGATAACTACCAAGTCCGGGGTGGGCTGTTTCAAAAATCCCAAATTGTAGTGTGCTTAAAGGTTAAACCGTTTTCTGATAGATATGGCCCACACGTCAGGTTCCACGTGGCACAAAAGTCAACACCGTTAACTGAACAGTTAAGTTGACCGTTATGACTGGTGGGGCCCACATGTCATACTCAATAAAATTTCCAATGAGAAAAAACAATCGATTTTTTTCCCTGACCGGTGCCGTCATCCACCTACCTCACGCGCGGACGAGCACGCACCAGGAGCGCGACCTACCGCCGCCGCCCATCGATCCCGCTTCCTGGTGCCCTCCGCCGTCGCCGGCGAGGTCGCCGCCGACCGCTGCACTCCATCCGCCACCCGCCGCATGTTCCCTTCTCCGGCCTCAAAGATCGCCGGCTGCGGCCATTGATGTGCCGTCCGAGCTCAGCCCGGCACCGCGCCGCCGCGCCCCGCCGGCAGCAGGACCGCACCACCTCCTCCTACCTCTCCCCACGCCGGCAGCCGTATCGCAGCCGGCTCCCACTCCTGCAAGAGCGAACGCACACGCAAAGCCCCGCGTGCTCTCCCGGAATCCGGGCGGTGACCGCTCCCGCCGAGCGCAGGCCCGACGCGCGAGAGGGTGGCCAGGTCGGGGAGAGCTACAACAGCCACCGGAATCAAGCCTTCGGCATTGGCCGGTGACGGCTGCGCCCCGCCGCCTGCAGCGTACGGGCCAGCAAATCTGCTCACCGTACGGCCATGGACGGTGCCAGCCTGCCTTCCACCTCGACCTGCGCCTCCCGACCCGTCATGATCACACCTGAGGTCGCGCGCCGGATCCAGCAAGCTCTCCTCGCCGACGAGCCAGCAAGCTCTCCTCCCCGGCGAGCCACCAATCTCTCCTCCCGGTGAGCTGCACGCACATAAGGTGCTCGATGAAATGGGGCATAGAGAAAATGATTCAAAAGAGAAGGTTGAGGCTGACAGGTGGACCCCATGTGTAAGCTAACGGTCAAACAAACGGTCTGTTTAGGTGCGGGCCCTACCTGTCTGTCACATCCCTAGTCTGGTATGACTTAGACTAGCTAGCCATTTGTGCATCATATTTAAATTTCATTTAAATTTGAAATGAGGATTGGTGGAACCCTCAGAATCATTTTTGAAAATGACCCAAATAAAAATTTCTCCAAAAGGGTCCAAGAAAATGCTCATGTTGCTCTCTGAAAATATTGGACAGAGATAAAAATCAAACCAATATTTTTAAGAGCTCATAGGTATTTATTTTGGGCATTTGGAATTAATGCATAAATATTTGCATTGGAAATATATTAGTTATATATATTAATATATGTCCAAAAATTATGCCACCTGTTGGGGAGCTCTGGAATAATAAATCTAGCTCCTGCAAAAATTGGCATAAGGTAATAAAATGATTTAATATTTTATTAAATCAAAACAATGTCAGAAAAATTAGAAAACAAAAATAAAAAGGAGGGGCTTACCTGGGGCTCCCCCCTGTGCGGCCCAGCCAGCAGGCGGCCCAGCCCACCTGGCCCCCCTCCTCTGTCGTCTTCCTCCCCGACAGGGGGACGGCGTGTGCCCGACGCGCGCGCACCACCGCGCCGCGCCACCTCCTCCCTCCCTGCCTGCCTGCCTCTCCCCTCCTCGTCTGGATGCCTGGAACGACGCCACGCACCCCCCCCGTACCCTCTCACTCTCCCCCGATTCTTCCTCTCCTCTCCCTCGCTCTCTCTCTCCCATGTCCGAACGCGTCGGTCGCCGCCGTTCGCCATAGCCATCGCCACCGGCCTCCCCTCGCCTCCCCGACACGCTTCCGAGCTCCGCCACAACCCCCTCCACCTCCTTGTCGAGCCACGAACCTCCGGACGCCCTGTGTAGCCGCCGTCGCCATCGTCTTCCTCCTCGGACGCCGTCGACCGCCGACTCCGATTCGCCGTCTCCAACGCGTCCCCGGCCACAACGAGCAGCCCTGGAGGTCCGCGGTGAGCTCCGCCGCCGTTCCCCTCTCTTCTCCCCCTCGTTTCCGCGCCGTAGCGCCGTTCCCCACCACGGCCGAAGCCTCTCGCCGCCGTCCATGTCGCCGCCGCCATCTCGGCCCGCCTCCGCCCAAACCGAGCCTTCCATCGCGCTCCTAGTGCCACGAGGGTGCCGCCGAGCCCCTCAGGTGGCCTCCCCGTGCCCCGCAGCCCGTTCCCGCTCGAAGCCGAGCTCCGGCCGCCGCCGCGAGCTTTGCTCCGGCGAGCTCCGGCCTTCCCCGCTCCTCCCACCTGTCCCACCAGATGTGCGAGAGCCCGGGCTACGCCCCGGTGCTCTCCGACGCCGCCCCCGTGGCCTGTTTCGCGGACGCCGCCGCGTCCAGAGGTCGCCGCCGACGACCTCGCCGGCCTGACGAGTGGGCCCCGTCGGCAGGTGATTAGCTTAGTGCTAATCACTGTTAATTAACCCCCTGAGGCTGACATGTGGGCCCCGGTGCCCCCTAACCTTTTAATTAAGTTAATTTAACCCCTGTTTAACCCCCTGTCACTGACGTGTGGACCCCACACGTCAGCTTTGACCCGGACCAGCCCAGTTGACCGCTGACGTCGTGCTGACGTCATGCTGGCGCAATAATATGATTTCTGGAATTAAATTTAATCAGAAAATTCCAGAAATTGTTTTAAACTTCAAAAATTCATATCAATTCAACCGTAGCTCAGATTAAAATAATTTATATATGAAAAATTATCAGAAAAATGCAATCTTTCCATCTGTACTAGTTTCATGCATGAAAAACCAACTTATACATGCTGAATATGGGAAAACACATTATGGCATATGTAGGAGCTTAATTTGGAGATGCATTTGAACCTTTGGTTCAAATGGATTTCAAACCAAATGTTTACTAGTTGCATTAGCTCAAACAGCATCACATCTACATGCCATGTTCATGCATCATATTGTTGCATATGATTGTGTATTGATTGCCGGCACCGTTCCTTCTCGATAGGTCCTGCTCCGGAGACGTTCCAGAGTACCTGTCTGTGAAGCAGTGCCTCCCTTGTTGATTTACCAGGCAAGCAAACCCCCTTGTTCATTTCGATAAAACCCTACTCTCTCGCTCCTGCTCTCAGTTATTGCATTAGGACAACAACGGTTCATCTGCTACTTTGTGCTGCGGTAGTTGAACCCATTCCTCTGCATGACCTGTCATTGCCACAGTAAATAGTTGAAACCCACTAGCATGTGTAGGAGTTGATTGAAGCCACTGATGTGTTCCTACCATGCTATGCCTGCTATTGCTTAGAGTTGTGTCAGGTCTGGTTCATTGGGAATGAATTGGAGTGTTACGATATGTTCTGATGCTGAGAGTGAAGTGTGTGAACACGATTTGGTAAAGGTAGCGGTGAGAGGCCATGTAGGAGTACATGGTGGGTTGTCTCACTGGAACCGTCCTTAAGCACTGAGTTCTATGTATGTTGTCCAATGACTCGATACTACCACACATTGGGTTCTGGTAACTCGACCCCTCTCGACTTATTAACCAACTTGGTCTCTGTCCAGGAGTCGCAACTAGTTTCTGGTGTTTGTAGGTAGTGCTATTTTTCTACCAAGTGGCACCCGGCAGGGTGGGCTTGGGACAGACTAGGCACACGTGGCCTGGTGTACCGAGTGGCACCCGGATGGTGGGCTCGGGAACCCTGTACACATCGTTTGGGGCCGTAAGCGACACCCCGGCCGGATCTCCTTGCGGATGGAACCCGAATAGGCGATAAACCTGGACTAGAGTCTTGTGTGGTTAGTCAGGTCGTGGCCGACACCCTCGCCAGGCTTCCGCTTGAAGGTTGCCGAGATACATGACGTGTACATGGCGGTAAGTGGCGAGAGCGTGTGTGAAGAAGTACACCCCTGCAGGGTTAACATGATCTATTCGAATAGCCGGGTCCGCGGTTATGGACTTCTTGGATGCTTACATGGTACATAGACAACTTGAAGTGGATACTCTAAAATGCTCAAGACAAGTGTGAGTGCTATGGATGGCCTTCTCGTAGGGAGACGGGGATGAATCCATAGTAGTGTATTGTATGGTGATTAGTGGACTCGTGTACGTTGTCTCACCTCCAGAGTTTCTGGTAGTCGTAGAACAGGATAGCCACAGAGTCAAAGCTGGCTTGCTGCAACTAAACCCCACATTACCCTCTTGATACAAATGCATGTATGATAGGATCTGATGTAAGTCTTGCTGAGTACCTTTGTACTCATGTTGCTTTATTTATGTTTTTGCAGCGGAGACTTCGGTCTTACTAGGGTTCTCATGGACTTCGACTAGTAGCTAGTACCTCGGCTACGATCTTGATCTGATGTTGTAGATAGTCAGGCTTTCAGCCTTTTTCATTTATAGATGTCTGTACTCAGACATGTAATGCTTCCGCTTGTTGCTTGATTTCTCTGACTGTTGGGTCATGTGACCCCTGTTTGCAATAAATGCTATGATGGCTCTTCTGAGCCTTTATCTATATGATTGTTGAGTTATGCTGTGATGCCATGTTGTACAGCACATACTTGCATGTTATGCGTACGTGTAATGTGTATTGCTATGTGTGGGATCTGACTATCTAGTTGTTTATTCTTAGTAGCCTCTCTTACCGGGAAATGTCTCCTAGTGCTTCCACTGAGCCCTGGTAGCTTGCTACTGCTCCGGAACACTTAGGCAGGCCGGCATGTGTCCTTCTTCGATCCTGTGTCTGTCCCTTCGGGGAAATGTCACGCGATGAATACCGGAGTCCTGCTAGCCCGCTACAGCCCGGTTCACCGGAGTCCTGTTAGCCCAGTGCTACAGCCTGGATTCACTCGCTGATGACCGACACGTTCGATGCTGGGTCATGGATGCCTGTCCCTGTAAGTTAGTGCCACTTTGGGTTTACGACTAGCCATGTCAGCCCGGGCTCTTTATCATATGGATGCTAGCGACACCATCATATACGTGTGCCAAAATGCGCAAACGGTCCCGGGCAAAGGTAAGGCGACACCCGTGGGGATACCGTGCGTGAGGCCGCAAAGTGATATGAGGTGTTACATGCTAGATCGATGTGGCATTGAGTCGGGGTCCTGACAGCGCTGGTATCAGAGCCTGACTGCCTGTAGGATTACCAAGCCAAACTGGTCGAAGTTGAGTCTAGAAAATCTTTAGTTATGTAAGGGAATTGATTGTGGGTTGGAACGTAAGGCTCTTTTTACTCCTTATACCTCATGACCTTCTGATCTGAGTCGTCCTATCTTTCCGACGGGGTTAAGGAACTAGGCTTTCTCTTCCGTCTATCAGGATCACGTGTTACTACTCCGTAGTCCCATAGGATTGGTTGATCAGAGTCATACCCCAGTTTTCGAGTATTTCCGGTGTAGTCTGTTTAGTATGATCTCAGAACCTTGAGTAATGCTGATGAGTATGTTATTACCCCATTCTAGTAGGATGTCTCATTCTGACCATTTTACTGCCGTTATGCTGCCGGAATTTTTCCTAAGGAGTTCGAGTGATATTAATTCCTTGTCCTACATTCTACAGTCTATAGTTAATGTTGATTGCATCCCTGGGTTTCGTTTCGCAGGATGTCATCAAGTTCTTTTATTCGTAGCCGGAACCATGGAGATGGTAGGGATGAGGATCCTCCCGACCAGCCTTCGTTGGCAGAGTTCATGTTAGAAATGGAGAGGAACAAGCGTGAGTCTAACCGTTTGTTGGCACGTATCGAGGAGAACACCGCACATCGGTTCAAAGGGTCTGCTACCATTCATGATTTCATTCGCTTGCACCCACCTACTTTTCATCATTCCATCGAGCCACTCGATGCAGATGACTGGCTCCGTAGCATCACTCATAAGCTGCGTTCCGCGAGCGTAGCTGAAGATGACAAGGTCACCTATGCCACATACCACCTGGAAGGTCCTGCTAGTCTTTGGTGGCAGAACTATGAGGCTATGCTTCCAGCTGGCCAGATTCCTACCTGGAAGGACTTCACTGAGTCTTTTCGCGAGCATCACATTCCCCAGGCCCTCCTTGATCGCAAGAGAGAAGAGTTCTGTAGTCTCACCCAGAGTAGGATGGCTGTTGATGCCTATAGCAGAGAGTTCGAGAACCTTGCCCGCTATGCCACAGAAGAAGTGTCCACGGACGCCAAGAAGCAGGCTAGGTTCCGGAAGGGTCTCAACCCCAAGTTGCGTCGTGATCTCCACCTGCATCATTGTGATACATTCCAAGCCCTTGTGAACAAGGCCATCAATGCAGAGACAGCTCAGCTCACTTACGAGGAGTCTCGTAAGCACACCCGTAATTTGGGATCTTCCTCTGGCTCTAGTTCCCAGAAGCGCCAGATTTGGGTTCCAAACTCTGCTCTTCCTTCCGGATATACACCGAGGCCATCCTATGTGGTGCCTCCTCCAGCTCAGTCATGTGTTCCACCCAGGCCTACTGGTAGACCGCTTGTTAGTGCGGGTCCACGTCCAACCTCAGGGACTTGCTTCACATGTGGGAAGCCAGGACACTATGCACGTGATTGCTCTCAGACTAGTTATGCTCCACCCCAGCCCGAGAAGACTGTTGGCTGTGTTAAGCCATCACGCAAGATGATCAGTGTCAAGTCAGCCCCCACTGAACGTGGACGTGTGCATCACGTCTCAGCTAAAGACGCTCATGATGATCCAGATGTCGTTCTTGGTACACTCCTTGTCAATTGTCACCCAGCATCAGTTCTATTCGATACTGGAGCATCTCACTCCTTCATTTCTGAAGGCTATGATCGTTTGCACGACATGTCATTTTGTGATATGCCAACTCCGCTTGAAATCCAAACCCCACGGTCTAGATGGCAGACCACCAGAATCAGCCATGGTAACGAAATCCTTGTTGATAGACTTGTATTCCTTGCATCACTTGTAGCCCTCAAGTCCTCAGATATTAACATCATCTTGGGAATGGATTGGATGACAGCTCATCATGCCAAGATTGATTGTTACACAAGATCTGTTCAGCTTACACACCCATCTGGCAAGATAGTCACTGTCCCCACTAGAGTTGCAAAGCGTCAGCTCTATTCTCTTAATGCCAGCCCTCTTCCAGACCTTGAAGATATCCCGGTAGTCCGTGACTTTCCGGATGTCTTTCCAGAGGAACTGCCAGGTGTTCCACCTGACAGAGATGTAGAGTTCGTCATAGATCTTATCCCAGGAACAGCTCCAATCTCCCGGAGACCTTACAAGATGGCACCCTTAGAACTAGCCGAGCTTAAGAAACAACTCGATGAGTCCTTGCAAAAGGGTTTCATCCGTCCTAGTTCTTCTCCTTGGGCTTGCCCCGTCCTCTTTGTTAAGAAGAAAGATGGTACGGACCGGATGGTCGTTGATTATCGTCCCGTTAATTTGGTCACGATAAAGAACAAGTATCCGCTCCCTAGGATCAACGACCTGTATGATCAGCTCGCTGGATCCTCAGTCTTCTCCAAGATGGATTTAAGGTTAGGATACCACCAAATCAAAATCAGAAACGGGGACATTCCCAAGACAGCTTTTGTCACTCGTTATGGCCAGTACGAGTACACCGTCATGTCCTTTGGTCTAACTAACGCTCCAGCCACATTCTCCCGCTTGATGAACTCGATCTTCATGGAGTACTTAGATAAGTTCGTCGTGGTTTACCTCGATGACATTCTTATTTACTCGAAGAACGAGGAAGAGCATGCCGAACATCTTAGACTTGTGTTAGAAAAACTCAGAGAGCACCGCCTTTATGCCAAGTTCTCCAAGTGTGAATTTTGGTTGCCAGAAGTGACCTACTTAGGCCACGTAATCTCTGGTAAGGGCATTGCTGTCAATCCCGAGAGAGTTCAAGCCGTTCTCGATTGGACCCCACCTGAAACAGTCAAACAAGTTAGGAGTTTCCTTGGTCTAGCCAGCTATTGTCGCCGCTTTGTTGAAAACTTCTCCAAAGTAGCCAAACCCCTCACGGAACTTCTCAAGAAAGATAAAAAGTTTGAGTGGTCCCCACAGTGTGAGTACAGTTTTCAGCTAATATATGTCCAATGCAAATATTTATGCATTAATTCCAAATGCCCAAAATAAATACCTATGAGCTCTTAAAAATATTGGTTTGATTTTTATCTCTGTCCAATATTTTCAGAGAGCAACATGAGCATTTTCTTGGACCCTTTTGGAGAAATTTTTATTTGGGTCATTTTCAAAAATGATTCTGAGGGTTCCACCAATCCTCATTTCAAATTTAAATGAAATTTAAATATGATGCACAAATGGCTAGCTAGTCTAAGTCATACCAGACTAGGGATGTGACAACTCGCCCCCACTTGAAAGAATCTCGTCTCGAGATTCAGGGGTCGATGGAAAGAAAGCGGGGTACTCCAGTCGAAGACGATCTTCTCGCTCCCAAGTAGCTTCTCTCTCGGAATGATGAGACCACTGAACTTTGAGAAACTTGATGTTCTGACGTCGAGTGACACGCTCTGCTTGATCAAGAATGCGAACCGGGTACTCTCGGTATGTGAGGTTATCTTGGAGATCAAGCGTTTCGTGGTCCACTCCGCGGATGGGATCCGAGAAGCAACGCCTGAGTTGAGAGACGTGGAAGACATCATGAACTCGAGAAAGATGTGGGGGTAGTTCCAACTGGTAGGCAACCTCTCCTCGTTTAGCGAGAATACGAAAAGGACCAATGTAACGAGGAGCCAACTTGCCCTTGATACCGAAACGATGGGTACCCTTCAAAGGAGTAACCCGAAGGTAAGCTTGGTCGCCAATTTCATAAGTCATATCCTTATGATGACGATCGTACTGGCTCTTCTGACGAGACTGGGCTGTTTTCAAATTCTCACGAATGATGCGAACTTGCTCTTCTGCCTCCTGGATCATATCCGGTCCAAAGAATTGTCTTTCACCGGTTTCTGACCAGTTCAAAGGTGTTCGACATCTTCGTCCATAGAGAACCTCAAAAGGAGCTTTCTTGAGGCTGGATTGATAGCTATTGTTATAAGCAAACTCGGCAAAAGGAAGACATTTCTCCCAATCCATACTGAATGAGATAACGCAAGCTCTGAGCATGTCTTCGAGAATTTGATTGACCCGTTCCACCTGACCACTCGACTGAGGGTGGAAAGCGGTACTGAAGGAAAGATGGGTTCCCATGGCAGTTTGGAAACTCTCCCAGAAATGAGAAGTGAAAAGACTGCCACGGTCTGAATTAATCTCTAGTGGAACACCATGGAGTGACACTATTCGAGAAATATATAAGTCAACAAGCTGACTAGCAGTGATACTCTCTCGAACAGGAAGGAAGTGAGCCACTTTGGAAAGACGATCAACGACTACGAAGATAGCGTTATTCCCTCTCTTGGTCCTGGGAAAGCCGGTGATGAAGTCCATACCAACTTTATCCCATTTCCATTCAGGAATAGCTAAAGGCTGAAGGGTGCCAGCAGGTCTTTGATGCTCTTCCTTAACGCGACGACATACGTCACATTTAGCAATGAACTCAGCGATTTCTCTCTTCATCCTAGTCCACCATAACCTCTGGCGTAGGTCCTGATACATCTTAGTGCTACCGGGATGAATCATGAGAGGAGATTCATGCGCCTCCTTAAGAATCAACTGCCGAAGATGTTGCTTCTTGGGAACCACCAAGCGATTCTCAAAGAAAACAACACCACGATCATCCATAGAGAAACATCCACCAACTCCCTTCTTAATGTTTCTCTTGATCCGGGTAATCCCCGTATCATGCTTCTGGGCTTCTATGATAAGATCCACAAGGGTAGGTTTCGCCACCAAGGTAGAAAGGAATCCGTGAGGAGCAATGTGAAGATTAAGCTTACAGAATTCCTCATGGAGAAGTGGTTGGCCTTGCTGCAACATGAGATTGTTGCAATAGGATTTACGGCTTAGAGCATCAGCCATGACATTGGCTTTGCCTGGGGTGTAGGTAATCCCTAGATCATAATCTGTGATCAACTCCAACCAACGTCTTTGCCTAAGGTTCAGATCCGGTTGGGTGAAGATATACTTGAGACTCTGGTGATCGGTGTAGATCTCGCAACGTTTACCAAGAAGGTAATGTCGCCAGGTCTTGAGTGCATAGACTACGGCTGCAAGCTCTAGATCATGTGTAGGATAATTCTCCTCATGTGGATGCAACTGTCGAGATGCATAGGCAATCACATGACGATCCTGCATAAGAATGCAACCTAGTCCCTGTCGTGAGGCGTCGCAGTAGATAATAAAGTCTTTAGTGAAATCCGGTGGCACAAGTATGGGAGCAGAAGTCAGGCGTCTTTTCGTTGCATCCTGAAAAGACGCCTGACTTCTGCTCCCATACTTGTGCCACCGGATTTCACTAAAGACTTTATTATCTACTGCGACGCCTCACGACAGGGACTAGGTTGCATTCTTATGCAGGATCGTCATGTGATTGCCTATGCATCTCGACAGTTGCATCCACATGAGGAGAATTATCCTACACATGATCTAGAGCTTGCAGCCGTAGTCTATGCACTCAAGACCTGGTGACATTACCTTCTTGGTAAACGTTGCGAGATCTACACCGATCACCAGAGTCTCAAGTATATCTTCACCCAACCGGATCTGAACCTTAGGCAAAGACATTGGTTGGAGTTGATCACATATTATGATCTAGGGATTACCTACACCCCAGGCAAAGCCAATGTCATGGCTGATGCTCTAAGCCGTAAATCCTATTGCAACAATCTCATGTTGCAGCAAGGCCAACCACTTCTCCATGAGGAATTCTGTAAGCTTAATCTTCACATTGCTCCTCACGGATTCCTTTCTACCTTGGTGGCGAAACCTACCCTTGTGGATCTTATCATAGAAGCCCAGAAGCATGATACGGGGATTACCCGGATCAAGAGAAACATTAAGAAGGGAGTTGGTGGATGTTTCTCTATGGATGATCGTGGTGTTGTTTTCTTTGAGAATCGCTTGGTGGTTCCCAAGAAGCAACATCTTCGGCAGTTGATTCTTAAGGAGGCGCATGAATCTCCTCTCACGATTCATCCCGGTAGCACTAAGATGTATCAGGACCTACGCCAGAGGTTATGGTGGACTAGGATGAAGAGAGAAATCGCTGAGTTCATTGCTAAATGTGACGTATGTCGTCGCGTTAAGGCAGAGCATCAAAGACCTGCTGGCACCCTTCAGCCTTTAGCTATTCCTGAATGGAAATGGGATAAAGTTGGTATGGACTTCATCACCGGCTTTCCCAGGACCAAGAGAGGGAATAACGCTATCTTCGTAGTCGTTGATCGTCTTTCCAAAGTGGCTCACTTCCTTCCTGTTCGAGAGAGTATCACTGCTAGTCAGCTTGCTGACTTATATATTTCTCGAATAGTGTCACTCCATGGTGTTCCACTAGAGATTAATTCAGACCGTGGCAGTCTTTTCACTTCTCATTTCTGGGAGAGTTTCCAAACTGCCATGGGAACCCATCTTTCCTTCAGTACCGCTTTCCACCCTCAGTCGAGTGGTCAGGTGGAACGGGTCAATCAAATTCTCGAAGACATGCTCAGAGCTTGCGTTATCTCATTCGGTATGGATTGGGAGAAATGTCTTCCTTTTGCCGAGTTTGCTTATAACAATAGCTATCAATCCAGCCTCAAGAAAGCTCCTTTTGAGGTTCTCTATGGACGAAGATGTCGAACACCTTTGAACTGGTCAGAAACCGGTGAAAGACAATTCTTTGGACCGGATATGATCCAGGAGGTAGAAGAGCAAGTTCGCATCATTCGTGAGAATTTGAAAACAGCCCAGTCTCCTCAGAAGAGCCAGTACGATCGTCATCATAAGGATATGACTTATGAAATTGGCGACCAAGCTTACCTTCGGGTTACTCCTTTGAAGGGTACCCATCATTTCGGTATCAAGGGCAAGTTGGCTCCTCGTTACATTGGTCCTTTTCGTATTCTCGCTAAATGAGGAGAGGTTGCCTACCAGTTGGAACTACCCCCACATCTTTCTCGAGTTCATGATGTCTTCCACGTCTCTCAACTCAGGCGTTGCTTCTCGGATCCCATCCGCGGAGTGGACCACGAAACGCTTGATCTCCAAGATAACCTCACATACCGAGAGTACCCGGTTCGCATTCTTGATCAAGCAGAGCGTGTCACTCGACGTCAGAACATCAAGTTTCTCAAAGTTCAGTGGTCTCATCATTCCGAGAGAGAAGCTACTTGGGAGCGAGAAGATCGTCTTCGACTGGAGTACCCCGCTTTCTTTCCATCGACCCCTGAATCTCGAGACGAGATTCTTTCAAGTGGGGGCGAGTTGTCACATCCCTAGTCTGGTATGACTTAGACTAGCTAGCCATTTGTGCATCATATTTAAATTTCATTTAAATTTGAAATGAGGATTGGTGGAACCCTCAGAATCATTTTTGAAAATGACCCAAATAAAAATTTCTCCAAAAGGGTCCAAGAAAATGCTCATGTTGCTCTCTGAAAATATTGGACAGAGATAAAAATCAAACCAATATTTTTAAGAGCTCATAGGTATTTATTTTGGGCATTTGGAATTAATGCATAAATATTTGCATTGGAAATATATTAGTTATATATATTAATATATGTCCAAAAATTATGCCACCTGTTGGGGAGCTCTGGAATAATATATCTAGCTCCTGCAAAAATTGGCATAAGGTAATAAAATGATTTAATATTTTATTAAATCAAAACAATGTCAGAAAAATTAGAAAACAAAAATAAAAAGAAGGAGGGGCTTACCTGGGGCTCCCCCCTGTGCGGCCCAGCCAGCAGGCGGCCCAGCCCACCTGGCCCCCCCTCCTCTGTCGTCTTCCTCCCCGACAGGGGGACGGCGTGTGCCCGACGCGCGCGCACCGCCGCGCCGCGCCACCTCCTCCCTCCCTGCCTGCCTGCCTCTCCCCTCCTCGTCTGGATGCCTGGAACGACGCCACGCAGCCCCCCCGTACCCTCTCACTCTCCCCCGATTCTTCCTCTCCTCTCCCTCGCTCTCTCTCTCCCGTGTCCGAACGCGTCGGTCGCCGCCGTTCGCCATAGCCATCGCCACCGGCCTCCCCTCGCCTCCCCGACACGCTTCCGAGCTCCGCCACAACCCCCTCCACCTCCTCGTCGAGCCACGAACCTCCGGACGCCCTGTGTAGCCGCCGTCGCCATCGTCTTCCTCCTCGGACGCCGTCGACCGCCGACTCCGATTCGCCGTCTCCAACGCGTCCCCGGCCACAACGAGCAGCCCTGGAGGTCCGCGGTGAGCTCCGCCGCCGTTCCCCTCTCTTATCCCCCTCGTTTCCGCGCCGTAGCGCCGTTCCCCACCACGGCCGAAGCCTCTCGCCGCCGTCCATGTCGCCGCCGCCGTCTCGGCCCGCCTCCGCCCAAACCGAGCCTTCCATCGCGCTCCCAGTGCCACGAGGGTGCCGCCGAGCCCCTCAGGTGGCCTCCCCGTGCCCCGCAGCCCGTTCCCGCTCGAAGCCGAGCTCCGGCCGCCGCCGCGAGCTTTGCTCCGGCGAGCTCCGGCCTTCCCCGCTCCTCCCACCTGTCCCACCAGATGCGCGAGAGCCCGGGCTACGCCCCGGTGCTCTCCGACGCCGCCCCCGTGGCCTGTTTCACGGACGCCGCCGCGTCCAGAGGTCGCCGCCGACGACCTCGCCGGCCTGACGAGTGGGCCCCGTCGGCAGGTGATTAGCTTAGTGCTAATCACTGTTAATTAACCCCCTGAGGCTGACATGTGGGCCCCAGTGCCCCCTAACCTTTTAATTAAGTTAATTTAACCCCTGTTTAACCCCCTGTCACTGACGTGTGGACCCCACACGTCAGCTTTGACCCGGACCAGCCCAGTTGACCGCTGACATCGTGCTGACGTCATGCTGGCGCAATAATATGATTTCTGGAATTAAATTTAATCAGAAAATTCCAGAAATTGTTTTAAACTTCAAAAATTCATATCAATTCAACCGTAGCTCAGATTAAAATAATTTATATATGAAAAATTATCAGAAAAATGCAATATTTCCATCTGTACTAGTTTCATGCATGAAAAACCAACTTATACATGCTGAATATGGGAAAACACATTATGGCATATGTAGGAGCTTAATTTGGAGATGCATTTGAACCTTTGGTTCAAATGGATTTCAAACCAAATGTTTACTAGTTGCATTAGCTCAAACAGCATCACATCTACATGCCATGTTCATGCATCATATTGTTGCATATGATTGTGTATTGATTGCCGGCACCGTTCCTTCTCGATAGGTCCTGCTCCGGAGACGTTCCAGAGTACCTGTCTGTGAAGCAGTGCCTCCCTTGTTGATTTACCAGGCAAGCAAACCCCCTTGTTCATTTCGATAAAACCCTACTCTCTCGCTCCTGCTCTCAGTTTTTGCATTAGGACAACAACGGTTCACCTGCTACTTTGTGCTGCGGTAGTTGAACCCATTCCTCTGCATGACCTGTCATTGCCACAGTAAATAGTTGAAACCCACTAGCATGTGTAGGAGTTGATTGAAGCCACTGATGTGTTCCTACCATGCTATGCCTGCTATTGCTTAGAGTTGTGTCAGGTCTGGTTCATTGGGAATGAATTGGAGTGTTACGATATGTTCTGATGCTGAGAGTGAAGTGTGTGAACACGATTTGGTAAAGGTAGCGATGAGAGGCCATGTAGGAGTACATGGTGGGTTGTCTCACTAGAACCGTCCTTAAGCACTGAGTTCTATGTATGTTGTCCAATGACTCGATACTACCACACATTGGGTTCCGGTAACTCGACCCCTCTTGACTTATTAACCAACTTGGTCTCTGTCCAGGAGTCGCAACTAGTTTCTGGTGTTTGTAGGTAGTGCTATTTTTCTACCAAGTGGCACCCGGCAGGGTGGGCTTGGGACAGACTAGGCACACGTGGCCTGGTGTACCGAGTGGCACTCGGATGGTGGGCTCGGGAACCCTGTACACATCGTTTGGGGCCGTAAGCGACACCCCGGCCGGATCTCCTTGCGGGTGGAACCCGAATAGGCGATAAACCTGGACTAGAGTCTTGTGTGGTTAGTCAAGTCGTGGCCGACACCCTCGCCAGGCTTCCGCTTGAAGGTTGCCGAGATACATGACGTGTACATGGCGGTAAGTGGCGAGAGCGTGTGTGAAGAAGTACACCCCTGCAGGGTTAACATGATCTATTCGAATAGCCGAGTCCGCGGTTATGGACTTCTTGGATGCTTACATGGTACATAGACAACTTGAAGTGGATACCCTAAAATGCTCAAGACATGTGTGAGTGCTATGGATGGCCTTCTCGTAGGGAGACGGGGATGAATCCATAGTAGTGTATTGTATGGTGATTAGTGGACTCGTGTACGTTGTCTCACCTCCAGAGTTTCTGGTAGTCGTAGAACAGGATAGCCACAGAGTCAAAGCTGGCTTGCTGCAGCTAAACCCCACATTACCTCTTGATACAGATGCATGTATGATAGGATCTGATGTAAGTCTTGCTGAGTACCTTTGTACTCATGTTGCTTTATTTATGTTTTGCAGCGGAGACTTAGGTCTTACTAGGGTTCTCATGGACTTCGACTAGTAGCTAGTACCTCAGCTACGATCTTGATCTGATGTTGTAGATAGTCAGGCTTTCAGCCTTTTTCATTTATAGATGTCTGCACTCAGACATGTAATGCTTCCGCTTGTTGCTTGATTGCTCTGACTGTTGGGTCATGTGACCCCTGTTTGCAATAAATGCTATGATGGCTCTTCTGAGCCTTTATCTATATGATTGTTGAGTTATGCTGTGATGCCATGTTGTACAGCACATACTTGCATGTTATGCGTGCGTGTAATGTGTATTGCTATGTGTGGGATCTGACTATCTAGTTGTTTATTCTTAGTAGCCTCTCTTACCGGGAAATGTCTCCTAGTGCTTCCACTGAGCCCTGGTAGCTTGCTACTGCTCCGGAACACTTAGGCAGGCCGGCATGTGTCCTTCTTTGATCCTGTGTCTGTCCCTTCGGGGAAATGTCACGCGATGAATACCGGAGTCCTGCTAGCCCGCTACAGCCCGGTTCATCGGAGTCCTGTTAGCCCAGTGCTACAGCCTGGATTCACTCGCTGATGACCGACACGTTCGATGCTGGGTCATGGATGCCTGTCCCTGTAAGTTAGTGCCACTTTGGGTTTACGACTAGCCATGTCAGCCCGGGCTCTTTATCATATGGATGCTAGCGACACCATCATATATGTGTGCCAAAATGCGCAAACGGTCCCGGGCAAAGGTAAAGCGACACCCGTGGGGATACCGTGCGTGAGGCCGCAAAGTGATATGAGGTGTTACATGCTAGATCGATGTGGCATTGAGTCGGGGTCCTGACACTGTCATAATCTGGATTGATTTTAAATCACACTGCGATTTGAGTTTTTTGAAACAGTCAACCCCGGACTTGGTAGTTATCAGCGAAAAAAATAATTTCGGTAGTTTTTTGAAACCTTAGCCTGAATTGTAGTAGTTTTATGCTATTTACTCTCTTAAAATGCTACCGTCAATCAAAGCAAGATAAGATGCATAAAGGATAAACATCACATGCAATCAATATAAGTGATATGATATGGTCATCATCATCTTGTGCTTGTGATCTCCATCTTCGAAGCACCGTCGTGATCACCATCATCACCGGCGCGACACCTTGATCTCCATCATAGCATCATTGTCGTTACGCCATCTATTGCTTCTACAACTATCGCTACCGCTTAGTGATAAAGTAAAGCAATTACAGGGTGTTTGCATTTCATACAATAAAGCGACAACCATATGGCTCCTGCCAGTTGCCGATAACTTCGGTTACAAAACATAATCATCTCATACAATAAAATATAGCATCACGTCTTGACCATATCACATCACAACATGCCCTGCAAAAACAAGTTAGACGTCCTCTACTTTGTTGTTGCAAATTTTACGTGGCTGCTACGGGCTTAGCAAGAACCGTTCTTACCTACGCATCAAAACCACAAAGATAGTTCATCAAGTTAGTGCTGTTTTAACCTTCGCAAGGACCGGGCATAGCCACACTCGATTCAGCTAAAGTGAGAGAGACAGACACCCGCCAGCCACCTTTAAGCACAAGTGCTTGTAACGGTGAAACCAGTCTCGCATAAGCGTACGCGTAATGTCGGTCCGGGCCGCTTCATCTCACAATACCGCCGAACCAAAGTATGACATGCTGGTAAGCAGTATGACTTGTATCGCCCACAACTCACTTGTGTTCTACTCGTGCATATAACATCAACGCATCAACCTAGGCTCGGATGCCACTGTTGGGGAACGTAGTAATTTCAAAAAAAAATCCTACGCACACGCAAGATCATGGTGATGGCATAGCAACGAGAGGGGAGAGTGTTGTCCACGTACCCTCGTAGACCGTAAGCGGAAGCGTTAGCACAACACGGTTGATGTAGTCGTACGTCTTCACGATCCGACCGATCCAAGCATCGAACGTACGGCACCTCCGAGTTCAGCACACGTTCAGCTCGATGACGATCCCCGGGCTTCGATCCAACAAAGCTTCGGGGATGAGTTCCGTCAGCACGACGGCGTGGTGACGATGATGATGTTCTACTGGCACAGGGCTTCACCTAAACTCCACGACAATATGACCGAGGTGGAATATGGTGGAGGGGGGCACCACACACGGCTAAGGAACGATCCGTAGATCAACTTGTGTGTCCTAGGGTGCCCCCCTGCCCTTGTATATAAAGGAGCAAGGGGGAAGGCCGGCCGGCCGGCCCTTGTGGGCGCGCCAAGGAGGAGGAGTCCTCCTCCTACTAGGAGTAGGACTCCCCCTTTCCTACTCCTACTAGGAGGGGGAAGGAAGGGGGAGAGGGGGAAGGAAAGAGGGGGGCGCCGCCCCCCCCCCCCTCCTAGTCCAATTCGGACCAGAGGGAGAGGGGGCGCACTGCCCACCCTGGCCGCCCCTCTCTCTTTCCACCAAGGCCCATGTGGCCCATTATCTCTCCCGGGGGTTCCGGTAACCATCCGGCACTCCGGTTTTCTCCGAAAACGTCCGGAACACTTCCGGTGTCCGAATATAGTCGTCCAATATATCAATCTTTATGTCTCGACCATTTCGAGACTCCTCGTCATGTCCGTGATCACATCTGGGACTCCGAACAAACTTCAGTACATCAAAACTTTTAAACTCATAATAAAACTATCATCATAACGTTAAGCGTGCGGACCCTACGGGTTCGAGAACTATGTAGACATGACCTAGAACTATTCTCGGTCAATAACCAATAGCGGAACCTGGATGCCCATATTGGTTCCTACATATTCTACGAAGATCTTTATCGGTCAAACCGCATAACAACATACGTTGTTCCCTTTGTCATCGGTATGTTACTTGCCCGAGATTTGATCGTCGGTATCTAATACCTAGTTCAATCTCGTTACCGGCAAGTCTCTTTACTCGTTACATAATGCATCATCCCGTAACCAACTCATTGGTCACATTGCTTGCAAGGCTTATAGTGATGTGCATTACTGAGAGGGCCCAGAGATACCTCTCCGACAATCAGAGTGACAAAACCTAATCTCGAAATACGCCAACTCAATATGTACCTTCGGAGACACTTGTAGTACTCCTTTATAATCACCCAGTTACGTTGTGATGTTTGGTAGTACCCAAAGTGTTCCTCCGGTGAACGGGAGTTGCATAATCTCATAGTTACAGGAACATGTATAAGTCATGAAGAAAGCAATAGCAATATACTAAATGATCAAGTGCTAGGCTAACGGAATGGGTCATGTCAATCACATCATTCTCCTAATGATGTGATCCCGTTAATCAAATGACAACACATGTCTATGGTTAGGAAACATAACCATATTTGATTAATGAGCTAGTCAAGTAGAGGCATACTAGTGACTATATGTTTGTCTATGTATTCACACATGTATCATGTTTCCGGTTAATACAATTCTAGCATGAATAATAAACATTTATCATGATATGAGGAAATAAATAATAATTTTATTATTGCCTCTAGGGCATATTTCCTTCAGTTCTTACCTACGCATCAAAAGCACAACGATAGTTTGTCAAGTTGGTGCTGTTTTAACCTTCGCAAGGACCGGGCGTAGCCACACTCGGTTCAACTAAAGTTGGAGAAACTGACACCCGCCAGCCACCTGTGTGCAAAGCATGTCGGTAGAACCAGTCTCGCGTAAGCGTACGCGTGATGTCGGTCCGGGACGCTTCATCCAACAATACCGCCGAACCAAAGTATGACATGTTGGTAAGCAGTATGACTTATATCGCCCACAACTCACTTGTGTTCTACTCGTGCATATAACATCAATGCATAAAACCTAGGCTCGGATGCCACTGTTGGGGAACGTAGTAATTTCAAAAATTTCCTACGCACACGCAAGATCATGGTGATGCATAACAACGAGAGGGGAGAGTGTTGTCCACATACCCTCGTAGACCGAAAGCGGAAGCGTTATGACAACGCCGTTGATGTAGTCGTATGTCTCCACGATCCAACCGGTCCAAGTACCGAACGTACGGCACCTCCGAGTTCAGCACACGTTCAGCTCGATGACGATCCCCGGACTCCGATCCAGCAGGGTGTCGGGGATGAGTTCCGTCAGCATGACGGCATGGTGACGATGATGATGTTCTACCGACGCAGGGCTTCGTCTAAGCACCGCAACGATATGACCGAGGTGGAATATGGTGGAGGGGCACCGCACATGGCTAAGGAACGATCACGAAGATCAACTTGTGTGTCTTGGGGTGCCCCCCTGCCCCCGTATATAAAGGAGCAAGGGGGGAGGCTGGCCGGCCCTAGGGGGCGCGCCAAGGAGGGGGGAATCCTCCTCCTAGTGGGAGTAGGATTCCCCTTTCCTAGTCCCACTAGGAAGGAGGAAGGGGGAAGGAAAGAGAGGAAGAGGGAGAGGGAAAGAGGGGCCGCCCCCCCTCCCTTGTCCAATTCGGACTCCCCTTGGGGGGGCGCACCACCTCCTGGGCTGCTGCCCTCTCTCTCCCCTCAGGCCCACTAAGGCCCAATACTTCCCCGTGGGGTTCCGGTAACCCCTCCGGCACTCCGGTTTTCTCCGAAATCACCCGGAACAATTCCGGTGTCCGAATATAGTCGTCCAATATATCAATCTTTATGTCTCGACCATTTCGAGACTCCTCGTCATGTTCGCGATCACATCCGAGACCCCGAACAACCTTCGGTACATCAAAACATATAAACTCATAATAAAATTGTCATCGTAACGTTAAGCGTGCGGACCCTACGGGTTCGAGAACTATGCAGACATGACCTAGAACTGTTTCTGGTCAATAACCAATAGCGGAACCTGGATGCTCATATTGGCTCCTACATATTCTACGAAGATCTTTATCGGTCAAACCGCATAACAACATACGTTGTTCCCTTTGTCATCGGTATGTTACTTGTCCGAGATTCGATCGTCGGTATCTTAATACCTAGTTCAATCTCGTTACCGGCAAGTCTCTTTACTCGTTCCGTAATACATCATCTCACAACTAACTCATTAGTTGCAATGCTTACAAGGCTTTAAGTGATGTGCATTACCGAGAGGGCCCAGAGATACCTCTCCGACAATCGGAGTGACAAATCCTAATCTCGAAATACGCCAACCCAGCAAATACCTTCGGAGACACATGTAGAGCACCTTTATAATCACCCAGTTATGTTGTGATGTTTGGTAGCACACAAAGTGTTCCTCCGGTAAACAGGAGTTGCATAATCTCATAGTCATAGGAACATGTATAAGTCATGAAGAAAGCAATAGCAACATACTAAACGATCAAGTGCTAAGCTAACAGAATGGGTCAAGTCAATCACATCATTCTCCTAATGATGTGATCCCGTTAATCAAATGACAACTCTTTTGTCCATGGCTAGGAAACATAACCATCTTTGATAAATGAGCTAGTCAAGTAGAGGCATACTAGTGACACTATGTTTGTCTATGTATTCACAGATGTATTATGTTTCCGGTTAATACAATTCTAGCATGAATAATAAACATTTATCATGATATAAGGAAATAAATAATAACTTTATTATTGCCTCTAGGGCATATTTCCTTCATATTACTTCTTAGATTATATAGATCACAAGAAACGTTAAACAAAACAATGGGAAGGAAAAGGTGATCATCAGATTAAATAGTACAATGGAAAGGAAAATGTGTTTAAACACATTATTCAGGGGTATATCCTTCCCAAGGAGAAACAGGGCATGATATCCATGACAGGATATAACATAGAAAACCCTTTAGGTAGGGGAGAGAATTTTCATGACATTACCCATACAGCGGTGTTTGGCTATTTGAGCAGGAAACATTTAGCATTGGGCTTCAAATGTTCCTGTTGAAAATCGGAGTACCATAGACATGCTTCGAGATAGCATTGACATGGTCTTCAAGCAAAGGTCGGACTTTGGATACACAAAGGATCCATCAGGAATGACTCATAGAATAAGTCTTACAATTTCCTCATGGATGAACGGATAACCTTGCAGAATGGAAACTATAACAATAGGTCCTCCGGCCAGGTGTGCTAGGCACGACATCACCTTACCAGGTTACATAAAGACCAGTGTTATATCTCTTGGAAATATGTTCCAACCATCATATCTGACCGAGATTCAGATCTAATTGGTGTCAGGATACCTCAGACTCTAGATGCCTGAGAAGAAGAGGTGCAACACAAATCAACGAGATGACATTATAAGATCCTCGGGAAATGAACTATAGAAGCAAGTTCCAAAACAAAAGTTCATCATTATCCAAGGAGAAAATGAGGATGTGGTTGATGGACTCAGAAACAAGTCATCAAGATTTCCAACAAGATGGATTTTCACAATTGTGTGAACAAGGAGATAACAATTGTCGGATTAAATGATATAATGATGTATGTTCAAGGAAAACATCCACAATTTAACATTGGTTGACAGGTGCACCCTAAATATGGGATGGGTTGCACGATAAATGTTAGAACGGCAATTCGATAACCAATAGTCTAAGAATGAACTATTGATCATTAAATTCAAAGCAATAGGGTTGCTAGAAGTACAGAATCCAAACAACATCGTTCACTTGTTGGTATCCCGGTTAGAATCAACACGGGGACCAGGAAATGGACGAAGATGGTGAGAAGTATTTCTATGTCAAGAATTCTCAAGAGGTGGATAAATTCTCACAACATCCTCGACATATAGATGGTAATATTTCACGGTAGACTGCAATATAAGCTAGATAGCAAGGAAATCAAGATACAACTCAAAACATGAACAAGTTTGTGTTGGGGGAAGGCAAGAATGTTGTCAATGATAACACAAATCATCAAGGGGCAAGGATGGTATTTCTCATCACGAATTCGATTGATATCCTGTAAGAGCTCAGAATGTTGATGATGATCATGACACAATTGTCGAGAGATTTCATGAAGATGTAATCAATCGGCGATGACATCAAGTCAAAAGAATGATGAAGCGAAAGGTTATTTGAACCACGAGTATGACACAAATTCAAAATCAAGCTTGTTGTTCAAGGCGAAATGATATGATGAGGAAAATCGACGTAAGCCTAGCTCATCATCGAAACTTGTGCTCTGGGAATAAGGACCAAGTAGCACAGTTTAAGCTTTAACATGACGATGATGATGTAGCCAATCGATTGGGAATGACATCAGCGAGTACAACTCACATGTAATAAGGATTACAAAGAGTAGTTGAACCGTAGAACGGACTCGATTCAGTTATCGATGTTTCAAGTGACAAACAACTCAAAACCCGGAGAAAATTGGAATCATCGATGAAGAACTCACGAGAAGTTATGTAGTTCGGTGATATTCTCGAGATACCAGAGTGTAATACTCAACGACAGATAAAGTAGAGGTTGGACCGGGGTATTGATCCACAGAAGACAAGTGCTTAAACTTGCGCGAGAAATGGGATCAAATAAGAACATACGGTCGGAAGCACGATTGCAAAGGATCAATTCACCAATACCAAAGCATATTATATCAAGGAAATAGTTATTATTACAAGAAGCTTTCATGATAGGATCTACATCGTGTCCATGGGCATGAACACAAAGTTCAAGGTCGACTCCCCCTTCTCCAATGCATGACCTATCATTCACTTCTCATTTTCGATGGAGTTGTAGTATTGAAATTTTATCTGGTAAATCACCAGGAGAATATGACTCGTGAAAACTTTCGGGTTTGCACAGAGTAGGGAAGGCCTTGGTCCAACCCATCGGGGCTTCTTAGAACATATACCATGAACTTCAGGAGTAAATAACACAAGCTCAAAAGTAGAGCATGGTTGACAAAAGTAGAGGATACAATTTACCGAAGGTATTATGTATCGAGTAAGGAACTCATAAGAATTTTGATTGTGAAGGACACTGTCGGATAATAACCCGGTAATGGGTATGGCGGTCCACAACGGGGCTGATGTGAGTATCGGTACTCAATCAGAGGAAGAAGGAATGCCAAGGCATCAGATTGTAGAAACAACTGACTAATTCAAAGCTTAATGCAAAGAATTTTATGATTTCCAAATTAAGGGATTAGAAGCAATCGTTCTGATCAAAAATGAATAAGTTCAATAGACTTAGAAGCACAACCGATCAAGGCATTGATTGGTCAAGAACCAGCTCATATCCAAATGTCATCTGAGCCGGAAGGATAATCCTAGGATTCGACTAATGATTGTGAATATTCACAACTTATTGAATCAATGGACTCAAAATGATAGTGACAAAGGATGCCAATAAGATTATTATGCTTATGGGATTAACCATAATGCAAGCAAGCAAGAATTTCAAGAACAAGCTGTTGAGGATTTTTGAAAGATCAAATAGTATTTCGAAGGCTTATGTGAAACACCTGAACAACTAAGAAGGAGCGGATACTCGATAAGTGCAAGGAATTATCCATATGGGTATCCTTGTAGCAAAGAGCCGTAAGGCAGTAAGCTCAAAGGATTCTCGGAACAACGAAGAGCAGTTCGTTGCACCTTGTAATAACAAGCTCAATGGGATCGAATGTAAGAATGGCAGGTGCATGCAGTTATCCATAAGGATATAACAGTGGTAGGGAATTTGCAAAGGCGGTGGGCATAAAGTCCTGAGAGAACATCAAAGAGTATCTTCGGAATCCTTCGGTGAACCAAGCAATCATCTGGAGTGAGGGACTCTCCGGGAGGAATTAAGTACGAGAACCTAGAGTTAGCGTTGCTAAAATCATTTAACCCGAATAGAAGAGAGATCATAATCCCGGAGTATAGATGAGGAATAAAAGATCCTAATACCACCCAATTGGCGACATGGGCCCATGGGCCGCACAACCAAGTTAGTAAAACAATTTTCATCGACTAGACTCAACTTTGGCCAAGGAGTTGGAAAGGGGGATTCCTACAGGCAGTCGGCTCTGATACCAACTTGTGACGCCCCCGATTCAATCGTACACTAATCATGCACGCAAACGTGTACGATCAAGATCAGGGACTCACGGGAAGATATCACAACACAACTCTAAAACATAAATAAGTCATACAAGCATCATAATACAAGCCAGGGGCCTCGAGGGCTCGAATACAAGTGCTCGATCATAGACGAGTCAGCGGAAGCAACAATATCTTAGTACAGACATAAGTTAAACAAGTTGCCTTAAGAAGGCTAGCACAAACTGGGATACGGATCAAAAGAGGCGCAGGCCTCCTGCCTGGGATCCTCCTAAACTACTCCTGGTCGTCGTCAGAATCCTGCACGTAGTAGTAGGCACCTCCAGTGTAGTAGGAATCATCAACGACGGTGGCGTCTGGCTCCAGGGCTCCAGCATCTCGTTGCGACAACCAGGTAGAAGGGAAAGGGGAAAAGAGGGAGAAAAGCAACCGTGAGTACTCATCCAAAGTACTCGCAAGCAAGGAGCTACACTACATATGCATGGGTATATGTATAAAGGGCCATATCGGTGGACTGAACTGCAAAATGCCAGAATAAGAGGGGGATAGCTAATCCTGTCGAAGACTACGCTTCTGGCCACCTCCATCTTGCAGCATGTAGAAGAGATTAGATTGAAGTCCTCCAAGTAGCATCGCATAGCATAATCCTACCCGGCGATCCTCCCCTCGTCGCCCTGTGGAAAAGCGATCACCGGGTTGTCTGTGGAACTTGTCTGGGTGTGTTTTATTAAGTATCTGGTTCTAGTTGTCATAAGGTCAAGGTACAACTCCGGGTCGTCCTTTTACCGAGGGACATGACTATTCGAATAGATTAACTTCCCTGCAGGGGTGCACCACATAACCCAACACGCTCGATCCCATTTGGCCGGACACACTTTCCTGGGTCATGACCGGCCTCGGAAGATCAACAAGTCGCAGCCCCACCTAGGCACAACAGAGAGGTCAACACGCCGGTCTAAATCCTATGCGCGCAGGGGTCTGGACCCATCGCCCATTGCACACCTGCACATTGCGTGGGCGACCGGTGAGCAGACCTAGCAACCTCCATTACAAAGGAAGTTGACGCAGTCCAACCCGGTGCGCACCGCTCCGTCGCTGACGTCAAGAAGGCTTCGGCTGATACCACGATGTCGAGTGCCCATAACTTTTCCCGCGTAGTTGGTTAGTGCGTATAGGCCAGTGGCCAGACTCAGATCAAATACCAAGATCTCGTTAAGCGTGTTATTATGAAGCAACCGCGAACACCGACCAGGGCCAGGCCCACCTCTCACCTAGGTGGTCTCAACCTGCCCTGTTGCTCCGCCACAGAGTAACAGTCGGGGGCCGTCGGGAACCCAGGCCCACCTCTACCGGGATGAAGCCACCTGTCCTTTCAGCCCCCACATCAGAATCACGTGCGGGTACTCAACGAGCTGACCCGTCTTTAGTCACCACCTGTATAGTATGTATATATGTATAGTATATACCCATGATCACCTCCCGAGTGATCACGGCCCAATAGTATAGCAAGGCAGACTGACAAGAATGTAGGGCCAATGATGATAAACTAGCATCCTATACTAAGCATTTAGGATTGCGGGTAAGGTATCAATGACTGTAGCAACAATGACAGGCTATGCAACAGAATAGGAGTAACCGAACAGTAACATGCTACACTACTCTAATGCAAGCAGTATACAGAAGAATAGGCGATATCTGGTGATCAAGGGGGGGGCTTGCCTGGTTGCTCTGGCAAGTAGGGGTCGTCAACAACGTAGTCGGTCGGGGCACCAGCAACGGCATCGTTCTCGTAGTCTACCGGAGAGAAGAGGGGGAAGAAATAATGAATACAATGCAAACAGATGCATAAGGATGTATGACATGACAAGTAACGATGCTAGGTGTGCCCAATCACGGTAGTAGGTGATACCGACGAAGGGGGAAAACATCCGGGAAAGTATTCCCGGTGTTTCGCGTTTTCGGACAGATGAACCGGAGGGGGGAAATTGCATGTTTGCTATGCTAGGGATGCATGGCGGACGAACGGGCTGCGTATCCGGATTCGTCTCGTCGTTTTGAGCAACTTTCATGTAGAAAGTATTTTCATCTGAGCTACAGTTTATTTTATATGATTTTTACAAGATTTAAATTATTTTAGGATTAATTTAAATATTTTAATTCAACATTATCCAGAACAGTGTTTGCTGATGTCATCATGACGTCAGCAGTCAATAGAGGTGTTGACTCGTCAAACTGACGTGTGGGTCCCGCATGTCATACTCTATTAACTAATTAACCAAATTAATTAGTTTAATTAACAGATTAGTTAGGTTAGTTAATTAATTATGTTAATTAAACATGATTAATTTAGTTAATTAATTAAGTAAATTTATATTCATTATTATTATTATTATTATTATTATTTTAAATCATTCTGGGGCTAGGCCCCACATGTCTGTGGCCCAAAGGGGCCATAGCGGTTCGGGCGATAGTGGGTGCGGGCGCACCCGAGCGAGCGCTCGCCCGCAGGGCGGGACGAGGCCAGGGAGGCCGGGCAGTCACCGGAGGGGGACACCGGCGGGAGAGCAGCAGGGCGGCGCCGGAGTGGGCCGCGGGCCAGAGGGGAGTGGCCGTGGCCGAGCCAGACGGCCGGGACGAGGCACGGGCGCTAGGGCGCGGCCCCGGGCACGCTGGCCGCAGCGGTGGTCGGGACCAGCAGGGGAGGCAAGTGGGGCATGTGTGGGTGGGAGGCCGGAGTGGATGTGGCCAGGGGAAGAAGGCGCGGGGGAGGTCGACGCGGCCGCGCATCGAGCGGGCGCGGCCGAGGCCGTGGTGGCCGCGAGGACGGCGCGGGTGGCGGTGGCGTGGTGACCGCGGGGCGAAGGGCACAGCCGGACGGCGCGGCGCATGGCCAGGGCGAAGCCCGACCGCGGTGAGCGCGGGGCCGGAGCGCGCGAGGCGTGGTCGCGGCCGGAGCGGAGCAACGGTGGGCGCGGCGATGGTCGCGGGGCGAGGGAGAGAGGGGGACCAGGGTCCTCACCGGGGTTCGTAGGGGTTCAGGGCAGCGGGCTCGATGGAGGTTGGGGACGATGTGCGGTGTGGCGACGAGAAGACGAGGACGACGGGGCAGTGGCAACTCGGGCAGTTCGACGAGGAGAGTGACGGGGACGACGACGCCGGAGGAGAAGCAGGCCGGCGGGGGAGCACTCCGGTGAGGCGGCGCCCAACGGCGAGGCGGCGTCGGGCGACGGCGTTGGGGCGTCGCGGCGACCTCCTCCTCCGATCCCGATCCAATCGGGGGAGAGAGGGGGGAGATATTTCGGGGGGGAGTGGGGTGTCGGTGGGGGGTTCGGGGTACGAATGAGTGGATAAGGGGAGTGGGGGGAGTGGCCGGCCTGGTGGCCTGGTTGGGCTGCAGGCCTGCTGGGCCGGAGCCCGGGGGTTCTTTTCCTCCTTTTTTTGTTAGTTTTGTTTTCTGTTTGTTTCATTTCTTTTTATTTATTTTTTTCTATTTACTTTTAGTTTCCTCTAAGTTTCTGTTTTATAAAAATTACCTCTAGTACCTAAACCTGCATTTATAATCATACAACTGCCACAACAATTATTTACCCAAAACAAAATAGTTTAATATTTAATAAAATCCAATATGTATTTATTTAATTGTTTTAACTACTGTTTTAATTACCTAATTGCATTTAAACCTTTTGTAACAATGTGGTTTATCCACCATTACTAATTATGCATTATTTGGCCCACTCTGAACATTTTAGTTTTAATATTTGAAAATGTTTATTGTTTGCTAGAATTTGAATTTGAATTCGAATCAATTTCAAACTAGCGCGAGATTAGCAACTGTAACCGTGGTGACGTGGCATCATTAACGTGGGATTACGGTAGCTAATTATCCGGGCGTCACAAGATCAGGCTGGCTTCTTCTTCTTCCTCGGCTCGCTCCTCCCCCTCGTGACTAGACGAGCTCCTCCCTCCTCCTTGCTGCTGCTGCTTCCTACCCCATATTCTGTGATCCTCTCATCCTAAACTCTATCTACTTCCACAATATCCAGTGAGATTTGTATCATGTATCCATATACTTTGTGTTAAGAGAGCTAGGTTCGAGACACGCTATAGGTCTGCGGAGGTGCACGGCACGGGCGTGCGGAGGGCCCAGGCAGTGCCGTCGGCATGGCTTGGAAGCCCGTGGTGCGTGGAGGTGCGGGCGTTGCAGATCTAGTCTCCAGCGGATGCGACGTCGTGCGTGATAGCCCACAAGTGTAGGGGATAACTGTAGCCTCTTTCGATAAGTAAGAGTGTCGAACCCAATGAGGAGCTAAAGGTAGAACAAATATTCTCTCAAGTCCTATCTGCCATTGATACGACTCTACGCGCGCTTAGTGTTTGCCTTACCTAGAACAAGTATGAAACTAGAAGGACTTTGTATGTGTTGTTGGATAGGTTTGCAAGATAATAAAGAGCACGCAAATAAAAAGTAGGGGTTGTTTAGATAAAGAAGCAATAAAGTAAATATAGCGAGTGTGGAAAAGTGGTGGTAGGAGTTGTGAAATTGTCCCGAAGCAATTGACTATGCTACTAGACCGGTAATCACTATTGCAATTCTATTTGAGGGAGAGGCATAAGCTAACATACTTTCTCTTCTTGGATCATATGCACTTATGATTGGAACTCTAGCAAGCATCCGCAACTAGTAAAGATCATTAAGGTAAAATCCAACCATAGCATTAAAGTATCAAGTCCCCTTTATCCCATACGCAATAATCCCTTTACTCGGGTTTGTGTTTCAGTCACTCACGCAACCCACTATAAGCGAATCATGAACACATTGCAACACCCTACAGCAGGAATCCCTCACGCTTGCGCGACATGAAGGGCACCATAGGACAGCACCAATAATAAAACATGCAACTCAAACCAATCATAGCAATTCATCAATCACCGATAGGATAACGAAAATCTACTCAGACATCATAGGATGGCAACACATCATTGGATAATAATATGAAGCATAAAGCACCATGTTGAAGTAGAGGGTGCGGCGGGTTGCGGGAGAGTGGACCGTTGAATATAGATGGGGGAAGGTGATGGAGATGTTGATGAAGATGGCGGAGGTGTTGGTGAAGATCGTGGTGATGCTGATGGCCCCCGGCAGCGCTCCGGCGCCACCGGAAGCAAGGGGGGGAGATTACCCCTTCTTCTTCTTCTTCTTCCTTGACCTTTTCCCTAGATGGGAGAAGGGTTTCTCCTCTGGTCCTTGGCTCCCATGGCGTGGGAGGGGCTTGAGCCCCTCCGAGATTGGATCTATCTCTCTGTCTCTCTCTGTTTCTGCGTTCTGGAATTCTGCCCTCGCACCGTTTTTTTATATCTAGATATCCGTAACTCCGATTGGATTGAAACCTTCGCCCATATCTTTTTCCAAAAATTAGCTTTCTTGCGGCCAAAGAAGGGCATCAACCGCCTTATGAGGGGCCCACGAGGGTGGGGGGCGCGCCCACCTGGAGTGGGCGTGGGCCCCTGTCTCATGGCCACCTCGGGTACCGTCTCGCGTTGATTTTACTTCCCAAAAATCACAAATATTCCAAAATAATTCTCCGTCCGTTTTTATCCCGTTTGGATTCTGTTTGATATGGGGTTTCTGCGAAACATAAAACATGCAACACACAGGAACTGGCACTGGGCACTGGATCAATATGTTAATCCCAAAAATAATATAAAAAGTTGCCAAAAGTATATGAAAGTTGAATAATATTGGCATGGAACAATCAAAAATTATAGATACTACGGAGACGTATCAGTGCGTGGCGCGTCTCTGATGCAGAGCTGTGACAGGGAAGCATGGTGGTTGGCGGCCTCGGGTGGTGCACCTCCATTCCTTGGCATGGCGCTCGGCAGGGCGTGGTGATCGTGCTGCGTCCGGTGGCTCTGCTCTCGGTCGGCCGCCAATGGTGTTAGAAGGGATAGAGAGGATTGGTGTTAATTATTTGGTAGTGTACACCAGGTCCAAGGCCCATGAAGACCCGGCTTTTACATTCACGGCCTATGTGACACAACCCAAAAGAGATATTCTAATAGTGTGTGTGGGTCGTGGTGGGCCTCGGCCCGCGCGAGTCTGTTGGCGTGAGCCGGTGAAAGATGTGGTAGCATCGAACACATAGCTGGCCAAACGGGTCGGGATAGTTGGGCCGGCCCGGTAGCACGGCCGGCACGGCACGGGCCTGGCACGGCACGACACGTGCTAAACGGGCCGGGTCCGACACGCGGCACGCCATGGGCCGTGCCTGGGCCTGAAGGGCGAGCACGCGGGCCGGCACGGCACGGCCCGATTAGCTTTTTTTATTTTTTTTATGTATCCTAATATGGGCCAACAGGTAAAAATAGGCTAAAAACGCCCAGTGCGCAAAATAGGAGGTAGATTAGTGGGCCTGGCGTGCCGATGGGTCGGCCCGATTAGCATACGGGCCGTGCTTGGGCTGCAGGCTGCAGCACGCGGGCTGGCACGGCACGGCATGGGACCTTCTATTTGCCGCTTTTTGCGGCAAACTGTTGATGGTTCGCGCAGGGGATAAGTGACCTGGGCCGGCCCATTTTACGGTTGGCGCTGTGAAAAAAAAAATGACGTACCAGTTGGGAATCGAACCCACGCCCTGTGTAATAGAGGACGGCGCACCTAGCCAGCACGATTGGCTGTCCCTAGTGGAAAATGTGCAAGACAGCAGCAAAATTCCGAAAACAGATCGGTAAACTTTTTGGCCAAAACGTGTGTGCATATATCCATTTAGAAACATAATTTTTCTAAATATATCCATTTGGAAACATTTTATTGAACATAATTTTTCTAAATATATCCATTTAGAAACATTTTTTGAATAAATAATCCATTTTTCAAAATGCAAACATTTTACGAAATTACCCAAACAAATTATGTTCTCGTTTTCACAAATGTCAATATATTTAGAAAAACAAACATTTTCGAAATTTGCAAACTAACTTTTCATGACTCAAACATGTTTTGTAAAAAAAAGGGAACAATATTGACAACGAGAACATTTTTCAAACTATGAATAACTTTTTCAATATGCGAGCATTTTCTAAAACAGGAACAAATATGAAAAACGCCCCACTATTATGAACTTTTTTTCAAACACAACTATTTTGTGAAATTTCCTGATTTTTTTAAATTTGCAAATAAATTATGAACACGTGAATTTTGTTGAATTTGTGAACAAATTACGAAAACAGAAACATTTTTTCATAAATAAACATTTTTTTGAAAATACGAACATTTTAAGAAATGACCAAACATTTTTTAATTTTGGAACCAATTTTGGAAAAGAGGAACATTTTTTAAATCTGCGAACATTTATGAATTTGTGAACAAAATTGAAAATTTTCAAACATTTTTGAACATTTTTTAAAGAAGTTCACAAATTTTTTGAAATACTTGAACATTTTTTGAAACATGAACATTTTTCAATATTGTGAACAAATTACGGAAACAAGAACATTTTTCGAAACACGAATATTTTTCAAAACTGCGACATTTTATGAAAACAAGAACAAATTTTGAAATTCGTGAACATTTATCGAAATTGTAAATTAATATTCAAAACAGTAATTCTTTTTGAAACAGAAATTTAAAAAATAAGAACATTTTCTGAAAATCATGAACATTTTTTTTAAACAGAAACATTTTCCAAATTCCAAAACCAAATTTGAAATGTGAACATATTTTGAAATTCCTGGACAAAGTTTGCAAACATGAGTTTTTTTTTAAGTGGAAGAATTTTAAACTCCTAAAAATGAAAACATGAAGAATTTTTGGAATTTGTGGAGGAAATTTGAAAACAAGAACCTTTTTAAAATTTATGAAGAAAATGAACAAAAACATTCCAAACATTTTTTGTAAAACAAGAACAATTTTTGAAATGCCCGAACATTTCTTAAATGATGAACATTTTTTCCAGACCACGAACATTTTTTAAAAATTGAACTTTCTTTAGAAACACGAACAAATTTTAAACTTCTCAAACATATTTCAAAACAAAAAAAACAAAAAAACGAAAAAGGAACACAGAAAAAATATAAGAAAGAAGAAAAAGAAACAGAAAAAAGGATTAAAGAGATGAAACAGAAAAATAAAAAATAAAAACGAAAGAAAACAATTAAACTGGTATAAAAATAAAAAACCGGTTCAGGGAACCTTCTGGAAGGTTCCCAAAACAGGCTGCCTCGCTGTAAGGAAGTGGGCCGGCCCAGGTCTTGCGCTCGGGGGAGATCGCCTGTGCGAATGCCCGACATTTTGACGCAGTTAGCGTCAAATAGGAATTTCCGCACGGCACGGCCCGTATAATAATTGTGCCTAGGCGGGCCGGGCCGGGCCGGCCCGTTTGGCCAGCTATAATCGAACGGTTGGCATGCGGTGTGGGGGGCGAAACCCTGGACGCCGCCTCCGCATATAACGAGTCACAGTGTAGTTTTCTAGCGTAGGTTTCTCTCCCACTTCCACCACCACCGCTATGGCCGCCGCCCGCCGTGCTGTAGCAGCAGCTGTTGCCGCCTCTCCTCTCCGGCGAGCCGCCGCCTCCGTCTGCACCAGGCCTCTTGTACAACTCTGCCACAGCGTCTCGTCCTACACCACTCGCCGCCCCCTTTGTGACGGGGCGCCTGTACAGATCCCACCCAAGATCCGGCGTGAGATCACCAGGGTCGAGTTGGCCGGCATTTCCTTCCACCGTGACCTCGCCAAGGAGCTTAGGCAGCTCAGCATGAGGGTCACCCGAGGCCAAGGTGCGGCGAGGGTAAGCACGGCCATGCAGGTCGGGGTGGTTTCGTGGCGCGTCTGCACAGCCGTGGTTGCCGTGATGGTAGCAGCGGGGCTCGGACTAGCGCAGGTCGCTAAGGACCGCTGGGAGGCTGATTGCCAATTGGCCGCCTGTAACCTTGTCACCGCAAAGCTGGACAAATTGGGCAAAGATCTGGAGGATTGCTTGGTCCGGTGCATCCAGCAGAAGAAGGCAACGGCGGACGCAAATGCGTTTCTTGAGGAGCAGAGGCACAAGGATGTCCTTGCAAGGGAGGCGGAGCTCGCGCTTTGGGAGTCTGAGATAATCAAGAGAGAGTCCAAGTGATGTGTTGGGGTGCAGGAAATATTGTGTGGTTTAGTATGATAGTGTGCTGAATGTAGTAAGTAGTATGTGACATTTACAGCCGATTTCGATTCTGCTTGGGCTTCAAGTTTGTGTGGAAACCATCCAACAAATGTGCATCTATTCTGTGCTATTGCTGTCAGACATCAAATTCAGACCCTCTTAACACATTAGCAGTTATATGTCCACATTTTTTTCTTTTTCTTGCTGTGGTGTTTTCATACCCATGACTTGTTTGCTAAACACAAACCTATACTACTACAGTTTGTGCTTTGCCGGCGACATCTTCTCTTATGCGAACATCCTGTCTATACTTCAGCATATCTGCAGTCGCCATCCATCAGCAGGCAGCGCCCAAGAATTTCAGAACATCTCAAACTCTGCTCAAGCACCTTCTCTGACGCCGAGCTGAATGCCTCTTACCTGGCAATCTCAAACCCTGCACCTAATACAACACATGATCAGCGGCTGATTCATTTAACGATGCATCAGGCCCTATCTGAACCAGAATGCTTACAGCAAACAAAGCACGTAGTTAAAGCACACACGAGGTTTATGGTTCTACGCTCCAGCTTTGCCTTCAACTTCAAGGCAGTGGAGCTCTGGGCAGCAGGGCTACGCTCCAGCTTTGCCTTCAACGCAGTCAGAGGTCTGGCCCAAGGAAATTCAGGCCCACCGGCCCAAGGAAACATACATATATATGAACAAAACATACATGTACCTTCCTAGACATCATCATGCAGCATATGTCCTCCGTAGTGGTGGAAAGACGGGTCAACTCTCAAGCAGAAAGTGCACATATTGGACATATTTTTAACTGCTGCTTCTTCATTGGCTTTGCCTTTATTGTTCATTACATACAAATTGCTGCCTTATTCACGCACACATGACCCACGCCCCTGTGCCCCCAACCTCCTCGCTCCCGATCGAGCCTCCCTCCTAGAAAAGTCGCCACTTCGTCATCCGCTGCCATGACCCTTGTGTATCTAGGAGGGATTGCATCTCGTCCCGTCCCTTGCATCGGCCATGGAAGAGAGATAGATAGAAGAAGACCCATCATTACGGCGAGGGCGTAGAGCATGCAATAAGAGCGTCATCGCATCGGAGATGGATGGGAGGTTGAAGCTATGCTGCGGGGAGGCAGGGATGGGAGCGACAGATGTCTAGTCATCATCACATCAGAACTCAAAGTTTGCTTATTGTGATCTAGAGCAAGATAAAATTGATGGCTGTAACTTACCACAAATGTTGTATGTAACTGCTATGTTTAATCATGTTATGTGTTGGGTTTATTCACGTGATTTGGTTGGTTCTGAGACAATTTCGTTCAGGTTGCGATCCGTGAGCTCCCTTTCCACCATGTCAGCTCGGATTGGATGGAAGGACACGGCGGGAGGTAACCATTGCCGGTTCTGGATAATTGAACGTCAGCATATCTCGTCTTGGAGGTCTTTTGACATTCTGAATATGTGTGCTCACTGTAATCTGCCTACTGCCTTAGGTGTGTGATACGATGGATGCGTCCCTAAGAAGATACGGATCCATGGGGCATCTTTCTGGGAGAATTTGATGTGAGTGGTCTTATTACCGCCTTAGGCAAGCAAAACAATTTTCTATCAAAGTTCTGTTGGAAGAGCCGATGATTGGGTCCTCTGAATATCATCGTGTTACAGAAACAGTGATCTTTTCTCGGTGTACTAGAATGACTGACTATTGTTGCACACGGTGGATAGTTAAACACTGGTGTATTCAGGTGGGGGAGCCCCCACCCCCCACCCCTCGGGGAAATTTTTAAAAAAGCACTACTGTATTAGTGAAGCTAAGCCAAATTTTTGTGATGACACTTGACATCATAAACAACATGTAACACCGCCACTTGTTGCACAACCTCCATTGTTAAGCTATTCAATTATTGTATTTCTTTTTCCTGAACCGCGGTTAATCCCTTTCACATCGGGGTGTGTGTGTGCACGCGCATTCGCACAACTACCCTTCGAAGCAATGCTTTAGCATGCTTATTTTTATTGGTCGTGTTATGAGTGCAGCATTTGAAGAATTTCCGGTGGAAAATCAATGGGGACATTAACTTCTATTGGGAAAAGTCGCTTGAAAATGAGGCCAAGAGCCATAACCCTGGTTGAGAACATTCGTCGTTAATATTTGGCACACGTATAGATGATGCCTATGACCCAATGTCATTATTCTTTATCCTGCAGACTCAAGAAAAATATTAGATTAAATGTATTGCACAAGAGAATCCTTGCTAATCTTGGTGTGAGGATGATTGAAGGGGCAGGGCAAGAAGTATAATTGATGCTCATACTGTTGAAGTTACCCAACCAGATGTTTTAAAGAAAAGGCACATGGCGAAACAAATATAGATTGCAACTGGTAGCCGAGCACAGCTGGTCAACATTCCTGGAAAGGTTTAGGAAGTTCTCCATGAGATTATTTTTTTCATATTAGTTGTGTGGGTGATGGAAATGGTAACTTGTTTTCTTAGATCCTTTGTGTTCTTCTGCATGTGTCTCTTTGGTTTCAAAATATTTAATCTTCTTCCACCAGATTCACTCATTGCGACCTGACTTATTGCTTCACATGAATAATTCTTGGTATTAACATAAATACTGAATTTAATGTTACAAATTTGAAACCTTCTTAGTTTGCCTTCTATTATCTGCCTTTGGGTTATCAAGGAAAGAAAATACCACATTCTTTATTTTAGGTATTCTTCTGGATTGTTCTGACCTACATCAATGGTGATATTTAATTGTAGGAGCTGACTATTACTTCAGATGAGAGGAGTTAGTAAAATGTGTCGTGCTTCTTGGCGGTGGTTATGGTTTTAGATATACTAGTACAAATGCCCGTGCGTTGCACCGGGCTTAAAAAGAGGCACTACGTGCTACATTTGTCATTGTGCTCCACTTTTTATTTTTTATTTTAATAAACATCGATCGTATGGTTAAATGTGAAAATTTCCTTTCTTTTAAATAAAATTTAATCCTTTCATAAAATTAGAACAATTTTTAAAGAGTTAATGTTTTTATAGATATTTGAACATTTCTGAAAAAATATTTTTACAGTTTTTTTGTAAATAATGTTCTTTTGTTTACATTTGTAAATGTTTATTTGGGAATTTTTAAGTATACATTTCTAAATGGTTTTTTAGTAAAATCGTATGATTTTTTGGGTAGTTTTTAAGTTTTTTGAGATAGTGTGAACATATTTTTCTTGAAACAAAAATAGTTTGAAACTGTGAACGTTTTTAAGCTATATTGACTGTTTCGTGCGTTGCAACAGGTATAAATAAATCTGAGAGTTTGTTTGGTATTCGAGAGTTTACATGTCATGATAAATAATGATGATTTTCCAATTAAATTGGTGGTAAGACTCGTAAGAATCCACTTTATGAAGATCCATTGTATTCCAAAAGCTTGTAATTTTCGTATCTGCTAATAAAACATATTCCTTCAAATTGCTCAAAACAAATTGGATTATGTGTAATAAAAAATATGATTGCCGGAAAGTAAAGAGTTTATAATGCTTGGTGCTCTTTTGTTGACACATTGCATCCAGTAATAGGAGCACACCCTCCACGCCAACATGACCACTACTCTGGACATTTTCATCGGGCCTCGATGGGATCAAGATTAGGGTACGTAGAGCTACAGATCCCCCTCCCAGCTGTCGTCAGGGCAAAACATGACGCGAGCAAGATGCACCGTTGTCCACACTCTATATACACTTCGTCCCTTCCTCTCTACTCCCTATTTCACCAAGACATCGATGACATCCAGAGTTGAGGAATATCTTGCTGGTCAGGAAGTAATGGTGAGCCCCAATATTTTTCTCCCTTAAGAGCATCTACACCCGGACTTGGCAAATCCGACCCCTCAAACGCCAGCGACCGGTCACCCCTCAAAAAATGGTTTCCACATCCCGATATCTCAAATTAGAAACCTCAAATCCACATTATTACATGCAACGTGAAAACTAATCTACGTGGAGCTCGTTCGGTTCTGCTCCCCTCTCGCCCGGCTCTGCCATGGCCATGTCCGCCGGTCGGTTGCGCTCCTTAGAGTGTTGGGCCGGTCGCCGGCAAGGTAGTGTAGGGCATGGGACACAAGCTAGTTGGCTCACGGGACTCGAGGCCCCGCCGTCTCCCATGCCCTACTCTTCCTCGTCGGAGACCGGAACCCGAACATTGTCGGTGGACGCCAGATCGATGATGGATCCGTCCGGGACGAGCCGCCGACGTCCACCACAATGCGGTTGCGGTGCCCGGACTAATGGGCCATACGGGGCGTCGGAGAATGTGACTCCGCCTCGTCGACGTTCATTGCCGCAAGGGCTGCCGCCGCCTCCCACGCTTGGTGCCTTGCATGGCGTGCACGTCGTGCCATGGCCTTGTGGGATGATGGTGCGCCATCGAAGGGGTTACTTGTGCGCCAGCGCGTTCGAACGCCAGACGGACCGCATGACCTCCGGCGAGGCAGCGCCATGCCCCATTTGAGCGGACGCAATGGATTCCCGACGGATGGAATCCGAGCACAGCCGTCCACGGGCCTCCTCCCGAGCATGGCGGAGCGCAAGCCGGACGTCCATCTCCTGCTCGGGGCCGCGCGGGATGAGATCGGAGTCGAGGGATCTCGAGGTGAAGGACTTGGATCCATTGCCCACCATGCCGAAGACGACCGGAAGGAGCCAGAGACGAGCTTGGGTGGCGGAGGGGAGGGAAGTGGCTAGGGTTTGGTCCGACGAGCGGTGTGAAGGATTTTATGTGGGATCGGGTGGGCCAGCGTGGACCGGGTCCGATATGGCGGGCATGCCGGGGCGCTCCCATATCCGCCCCATATTTAAGTTAGATATGGTGTGTGCCGGTGAGCCCGAGCGTTTGAGGGGCCTGTCTGGGTTAAAAAATCGTGACCGGGAGGCCCGCCCGGGCGTATGAGGCGTATGCTCTAAGAAATAGTAGTATCTCTTTTCAATATTTCACTTACTTTAAATCAATATGTCTGATAATATATTCATATGATGTGGTAGACATGAATAAATTATGCCAGTAACATCAATCAAACAATAGAAATAGCATCCAGTAGCTTCCGCTCGGTGCGGCAGCAACAACACCCACTGCCGCCCACCACCGCTCACTGCGTGCCTCTTCCTTATCCACACACAACACACAACACACATCAGCCATTCCACCTCCTCTTCTTCATCCACCCCGATCTAGCCCACGAACAGCTTGGCCTAGCCTTCCCACTGTGCGCAGCCGTGGTGGCTGGCGGGGGCCAGGGCAGCAACCCCCCTGTCGGTGAGGAACCACGAGAGGACGCCATGGATGGCGGTTTGGAGCTGCGTCGCCCGATCTGGCCGCCAGCCCAGTATCTGATCCCTGCGTCGGCTTCGGCTCGATTCGGACGTCCATAGCCTCCGCCACCTGCGCATGCCCTAGGTCCGGCCGATGATCTCGCGCCGCTTCGTCTGCTCGCGTTGACCCCGAGAAGGCCAACGCCTCGTCGTCCAGCCGCGGCCCGGCCTGTGACGGCGGCGGCGGCGGCATCCCCGTGCCGTGGTGGTGGAGCTCTCCGGTGGGTGGCTGGGCGACAGGGGATGCGGGGCTGGCTCGGTTGCTCGCCAGATCGGCAGGCCTGTGTGGAGGCGCGGGAGGCGGTCTGGCGCAGCGCCTGCTGTGTGTCGTCCTCGGCAGCTGCCTGGCGGGATGCGTTGTGGTGGTGCCGTGTGCACTGCGGCTGCCAATGGTATCAATGTTTTTCTGTATTCTCTCAACTCTGTTTCCATGAGGATTATTAGAAGGAATGTCAAATTCGCCGCCGCGACCACTGTTTTTTGTTGGATTCATGCGCCGTTCCTCTTTGATTGATTGTATCTCACACTTCTTTCGTTGGCTTGTTGATTCTTGCAATTTGGAAAGTATATAAGTTGCTAGGATTTGATGTAAAGTTGCGGGGTGGGACTATTAATTCGAATCTGAAATTTTAGCACAAACTCTGACTGCTGCAGCAGGGAGGGAGAGGAGGGCGATGCGAGCGGGTGCGGGTGGATGCGGGTGACTCCTTTTTTTCCCCGACGAACCGTTATTTTCACTTATGCACGTGACTGCGGGTTAATTACCAACAAACAAAGGGACTTTTCTGTAAAAACGCCGCCGACGTACGACATAAACCCAATTCTCTTTATTATTAGGTAAAGAGGTAAAGATAAAGATAAAGATTCAGGAATCCTGTACCGTAATGTTGTTACTTATTTTCTAACCTAACTTTTTTTCATGTGACATGTCATTACAGAGCAGATATATTGCCTTTGAATTTACTTCTATCTGGAGAGGGACAGGTCTGTAGTAGATTTGTTTTCAAAACAAATCTCTAAGGTATGTAGGTTAACCTGCTGTTGGCATGTACACTGTACACATTTTCTGGCCTTTATCCAAATAACAAAATGCACATATTCAGAAGTATTTTTATATCCTTTATTATGCAGGTGAGGATAGGGGTAGCGATGGAGAAATGGTGTAGATGGTGGCTGAGAGGGAGGGGCCGAAAGAAATACGTCCACATTTGTAGCTATAGAGTAACTGGTGAACACATACTTTGCTTGTTTATATTTTCCAGAATAGTACTCCCTCCGTCCGAAAATACTTGTCAGAAAAATGGATAAAAATGAATATATCTAAAACTAAAATATGTCTAGATACATTCATTTCTCCGACAAGTATTTTTGGACAGAGGGAGTATAAAGGAATGGCGTGTGTCGTCTGTAACATGCCCCCTTTGTTTGAATATTCAACCAGGAGCAATTTCATCTCATTTGGCAACGAGCATTGAGACGTTTTTTTGTTGTCAAAAAAGGTCTTATATTTTGACATAGAGGGAGTATCTCTTAGCAACCACTAGACATTTTTGTAATATATCTGTGCATTCTACCCTGCCTAGAGTTTTGGTTATTTTGGCCCTTCCATGCATTGAATTCAGAAACACTTTCAAAACTGGGCCAGTTTCAGAATTCATGCAAATGAATGCTATATCGAGTGAAATCGGCGTTTTTTTTTTTACTAATGTCACTTTTGACAGTATGAAGATACTGCCCTGAAACCCTGATGTTAACAGCTCAAAGAAGGCATTACAGAAAAAGTTGTTGCCGTTTTTGTCATTCTGAGGACATGGTACGTGAGGTTGATGGAAGTTTGGGTGGTTCGATTATTATAACTCTCAGAACAAAAGTTCTACCGTGACATTATGTTCGTGCTGTAAGCTTGAGTGGGTTACCTCACAACAATCTGTAAGCTTGGATCACAATTTGGCACCCAAAATATTGTGAGATTTTGTTTCTGTGTCTGACTAGATGATTTTGTTAAGTTTGCTGCCTAAAGTGCTTGTTCTTCCGGAATTTAGCTCCATTATTGTCTGGCTCCCCACGTGTCTCCCAGCATTTCATACTCCCTGCGGCTAAGAATCATGTGTGTCAGCCAGTGGATCAAGGGGGTTTAGGAGTTACTGATTTGCAAGTTATGAACATTTGTCTTGTAAGTAAATGGATTTGGAAGCCTGAAAACAGTGAAGGAACGTGGCAGGATGTCATTAAGAAGAAATACTGTACTCCCCCTGTTTACTTTTGTAAGTCGTTTAACACAGCTGGAATTGAATTGTTTTAGGTGCTGTCTTAAATGTCTAAAACGTCTGACAAAAGTGAATGGAGGGAGTAATAAAGAATTGCTTACTTGTGTGAATACTAAACCTGGACAATCGCAATTTATGCATGGTCTACTAAGCTGTAGGGATTTGTTTTATAAATTCTGTAGAAAAAATGTTGGGAATGGCCTTAATACTAGATTTTGGAGGATCAATGGATCGGGAATAAACCTCTGTGTGACAGATTCCCTAGACTTTACCATGTGAGTACTAGCTGCAATATCGTAGTAGCAATCGTTTTTAACTCTGGATGGGATAGCATTAAGTTTAGAAGGAATCTTAGAGGTGCCTTGCTCGATAGTTGGAATAAATTGTAATTACTTTGTAAGGATATACAGTTAAGTGAGGATAGGATAGGGATAGATGTAGATGGAAGCTCACTGAGTCAGGAGAGTTTTCTATTAAATCCATGTATAAGATGCTTAAAGCAGTTCAAGATGCAGAGGACTGCTGCCAATGTGAAGATCTGGGCCAAGACCTGTTCAGTGATGCAAAACTCCAATCCCATTTGGCGTCGGAGGTGATCCTGTGGCTGGATATTGCTCAGGAGAAGAGGAAGCTCACGCCCAGGGAATTCGAGCTGCGCAAATGCTGAAGCAACGGATCGTCGGGCTGGCAGCAATCGAGTGAGCGCACAAAAGCCAGGCATCCAGGATAACATGGCTTCACGCTGGGGATGCAAGGACCGCATTCTTTCAGGCAAAGATCAACGGTGGTGCACCATCACTTCACAGAGTTGCTGGGCACGGTGCGCGCGCGAGGATAAATGCTCAACTGGAATGCCATTGAGCTGCCGCGACTACAGAACGAGGGGCTTGACAACCCGTTCTCAGAAGCTCAGGTGTGGGAGGCGATCGTGGCGTCGCTGGTGGAGAAGGCGCCGGGCCCCGATGGCTTCTCGGGTAAGTTCTTCCGGGTCTGCTAGGGCACAATCAAGACCGACGTCATGGCCGTCTTCAATCACTTTCTACAGGCTCGCCAGGGGGAATTTCAGCGACCTGAACCTGGCGATGATCGTTCTGCTGCCCAAAAAGGAAGGGGCCACCACTGTCTGCGTTCATCCACTCCGTTGCAAAGCTGATCGCCAAGGTGCTCCCCATGCACCTCGCCACGGTAATTAATCAGATCATCTCGCCGGCTCAGACTGCCTTCCAGAAGAACAAATGCATCCAAGACAGTTTCATGTACGTACAGAACAAAGTCAAAGCCCTGCACCGCAGGAAAACCCGGCGCTCCTGCTCAAACTGGACATCGCCAAGGCTTACGATAGTCTCTCCTGGGAATACTTGCTCGAGCTTTTGCAGCGGCTAGGTTTCAGCACACGCTGGAGAAATTGGATCGATGCCCTTCTGTCAACATCTACGCCGGCCTGTCTGCTGAATGGAACCCCCAGCGAGACCATCTTCCACCGATGCGGGCTGCGATAGGGGGATCCCCTCTTGCCCCTCCTCTTCATCATCGCGATCGACCCACTACACCGGCTGCTAGAACAGGCGACGCGGACGGAAACCCTGCAGCCAATCCCTGGCAGTGCAAAAAGGCTACGGGTCAGCCTGTACGTTGACGACACCATTATCTTTGCAAACCCTGACCGGGCGGAGATCGACACACTGATGAAGGTCCTCAAGCTCTTCGGGGAGGCCACCGGGTTGCGCGTCAGCCAACCAAAATCTTCTGCGATCCCCATGTGCTGCGACGACGTGGACCTCGGTGACGTCCTGTTGAATTTTGGCGGGCGGAAGACTAGCTTCCCAATCAGTTAGCTCAGCCTCCCCGTCACGACGGGCAGGATTAGGTTTGTCCATCTGCAAACCCTGACCCTGCACCCGGACATATGGATCGAGGGACCAACAACCACTGCCAAGGTCAAGATGATCATCGACGCCGCCGCCTCGGCAGCCTGGAAAGGCACCAAATCCATGATCGCACTTATCAGCTGACGAATCTAGATGGAGAGGAACGACTCCGTATTCAAAGGAAAGACACCAAAGCATGGTCAACATCATGAGATCCTGCCGCTCCGACATGGAGCAATGGAGGATCGCGAGAGCGGCATGTTTAGAGCACCCTTTTGGGCAGGTGCTGTGAGCTATCAGCCCGGCGTTGTTTTCCTCTGTTTCCTCTGTGTTCTCTCCATTTCACCAATCACTTGATCAAACACCTTTGTCGCTTTCTTATGCTAAGCTAATGAAAACCAGCAATTGCTGGCCAGTTCAAAAGAAAAAAAGTTATGGTTTGTTAGAGTCCCTTTGAAAATCAAAGTTTTCCTTTGGTTGATGTTTAAGAACACTAATATTTACCTATGATCCGTAAAGCATGACACAATCAGCTCATTGGTTGGAATTTTGGAAATTGCCATAGATACGAGACTTACGAGGGGTGCAAGTCAAAGGGGCGAGGTTACTGCTCCAATGGCGGCGGACATATTCAGTAGGGGCGTGTTTGGTTGCCGTGTGCTACAGTACCTGCATTGCATACCCTTCTCCACTCAGTCTGAGTCTAGAAAAACAGCCTCATATGCGACATCTGCGAGTTGTTTGGTTGCCTGCATATGAACTTCTTGCATTAGGAGATCAACTTTGGCACGTTGTTTGGTTGCCTGCATCGTCTCAGTGCATGCAACTACACGCTGTTTGGTTGCCCGCATGGGGTATGATTAAGAGCTAGAACTTGCACTTAGCACATAGGGTTAAGAGCTAGCAGAGGAAGGGGGAGAAGAAATGCAGTGTGAGCCGGACCATGGTGACTGCGGTGGATAGTGGCCGTGGCGCCGTGTCCGACATGATGAGCATGGAGTCGTGGATGAGTGACCTCGTCGGCGGCACGGCGAGCAACACCGTTGGCGAACTAGTTGAGGTGCTCGCGCAAAGACAGTGGACATAGGAGGAGAATGCAGTGCTCGCGCCATCGTATCGTCAGTGCAGTGGACGAGAGAGGAGGCCGAGATGATCAACGCTGGAAACGACTCCAGTGTAGTAGGGCGAGAGAGAGGAGGCGAAGATGATCGACCCCGTCGGCAGCGCGGCGAGCTGCAGTGTGCGCGGAGGCAGAGGACACAAGAAAGCAGTGTGCGCGACATAGCAGCGTCAATGCAGTAGGAGTACGACAGAGAGTAGGCCGAGATGAGCGACGCGGGAAACTACTCTAGTGTAGTAGCACGCGGGCAAGGAGATCAAGGGGAAGGGCTTCGGCGTCGAGAGGGATGAATAGGAGGGCTTTGAGCAGAGGGCAGAGGAGCTAGACATGGCGGCGTCAGTGCAGTAGACTGCTGTTCAAAGAGAGATGAAACTACGATCGTCGAAATCAAAAACTTACAACACGAATGTTGTGAGGAACTGCGAGATTAGGCTACTGGTCAAAGGAAATTTCAAATGATCGATCGTGCGCGACGAATCGGACAAGATTCGTCCAAAATAGCTCCAAACGAGAACACGAGATTAAGAACTTACGACCGACGAAACTACGAACCGATCGCCTGAATGGAACCGTAGCATCGAGGTGCATCTTTTTCGTGTAGAGATTACCTTAAACCGAAGCACCGTTGTGTAGATCAGAGGAACAAGGAAGAGAGGAGATTAGAGAGAAGCTTACTGGAGGTGTAATCACTCGCATCCCTCCCATCTCCACTAGTGCAAGGGCCAGCTCGCGAGAAACCGCCGATCTTCTAGTGAGCCAGGTCCAAAGATGTTTTAAGTTTCGCGCTATGCAGGCTCAACAGTAAAATCAGTCAATCAAACAGCCTGTTCCCTTCCCGCGCGGGCCTAGGCCTTATGCAGGCAACTAGACAGGGTGCCAATGGTGTTGAGGAATGCCGGATGACAGGCGGGAAATGCTGTATAAAGACTTCTTGAATGAGCTGCTGAAAACGATGTCGACAGCTCTACTAGTTTCTAGTTAAAAGAATCTCGGGTCTTTTACCTTTGATGTCCAGTTTTGGCTTTCTTTGTCTGTAATAATTGGGAAGTTTGTTTGCCTTTCAATTTCAGTAAATGAAATTGGGGAGCAACCCCTTATATATAATTCAAAAAAAAGAAGAGTGACGTATGTATTTCACGTCATATGTCAGATCCAACAAGGAGAGAACGAGTATACAGCCATGGGAATTCGACGAGTAGCATCCACTGTTTAGTGTAAGTAGGTGCATTCAGATTACACGAGTCAAACCAGGATAATACATAGCTACGTACTTAATAATGCCTAAAGCCTCGATCACTACAACCAGGATAGCTAAAACTAAGATAGTGTGTTTCTTATAACCCGCTAAAGGTAATATGGTATACTCATAAAGAGCACAGCAGTTGTAGGCACGAGTACAAGAAGAGCAATATCACATTTCTTCTCAAATTTGCGAAGCTCCTTGCGGAAATTTTCTTCAGGATCAGGCCATTCACGACTGCGCATAGAAGGGTGATTATGTTAGAGAAAAAGTTATGTATTACGTACATGTTCTGTTTACGTGCACATAAAACATAGTGTACACAAAGTTTATAATCTGGTCAATAAGCATGCAAGCGTTATTTGTATAACAACTTCCTTGTCTGAAAATACAGCTTCCTTGTCTGAAAATACAGAGCAACACATTCTGCACACACAAAGGTTTTGAGACCCAGAGTGTTCACAAACAGTATCAAGCGTAATTATTATAATAATAAATTCTGGTCATTTACCTGTGAAGTTCTTTCAAAAAATCCAAATCTTTCTGTATATCCTTCATGCTCTGCTCAAAACTTGCTTCAGTGCGATTGAATTCCTCGCGCCGTTTGGCGCGCGCTTCATCAGAATAAAACAGCTCTTCTTCCTAATGTTTAAGTGCATGTGTACAGGTTAAAAAAAGCTAGAATTTCATCAGGAAGCTGCAATAAAGTAAATAATCATGCATGCCTCAAGAGTTGAGAAAGACCCAATAAATTTTAAATTTTGGTCTACGGTCAAATCTAAATAAGTAATCCTTATTGACTTTTGTAATAATAGAATATATCCTTACAAAAACCTTTCAACATCCAAACATCCTCTCATATATACTGGTTATTGATTTCTCTAAAAAGTTAAAAATTACTCCCTTCGTCTCATAATATAAGAACCTTTTTGACACTCGATGATACTGAGGGGAAAAGAGCAAAATCGCATCGTCTGGGATCAGATCTAACTTCAGGTAGTTGGTTTGTCTAAAAAGCTGTAAATTAGATGAAACTAGACGGGAAAAAAAAGCAAAATCACACGGGCGGGGTCTGATCTAACTTGTGGTGGGCGATTTGTCTAAAAAGTAGTAAAAAAATTACTCACAATGTAACTTAATAGAGAGCAAAATCGACCGGCGGGAATCAGATATTTGTGAAACTAGCAAAATCGCGGTGGGGGTGATTGAATTGTCTAATAAGTTGTAAATTAGAGGAAACTAGAGAAAGAAACAGCAAAACCGAACCGCCGGCTATCAGATCTAACTTGTAGAACATCCAAGCTGATAGCTCACCTGTGGCTGTGGGACATGGGACATCAGGCGAGAACACGCCGGCGGCGAGAGCGAGAGCGAGAGCGCGTGCACGAGGCCCGTACGGGGGGCCATCCCGAGCGACCTACCGAGGGCAGGCATCTTCCTGAGGGCAGAGCGAAGCGCCATCAGGTCTGTCAGAGCAAGGCGTCGTGGATCTAGGGTTTGTTTGGGTGGTCTGATTTCGCTTCAGAGACGGGGAGCCTCACATTATATAAAAAAAAACAGGAGCGGGCGGACCTCCCTAAAAAAAAAAACAGGAGCGGACGGACCAGGTCGCTCTCCAACTCCTCGGTAAGTTTTGTTTTTTAGCGGTATTCCTCGGTAAGTAAGTAGGTCCGGTTCCGCCACCAACATAACTTGTAGCGCTGGCCCAATTCGATCCCCATTTTTTTTTTCTCTAAACACAGTACACACGCTAAAATTCTCAAAAAAAAAACTACACATGCTAACCGTGTAGTACATACACTTCTCCCTACTAGTATAATATAATCTTTCAATCCAAGTCCAATTTCAGAGCAATATTGTTTTTATGATGCGAACCTACCTATGGTTGGATGGTTAGAGAGATAATGATATCCTCAGCACATGAGGGTTCAAGTCATGGTGCTCGCATTATTTTTGAATTTATTTTAGAATTTCTGATGATGCGCTTTCAGTGGGAGGAGATGTTCCCATCGACGATGAGGCGACTACGGTGGCTTCGTAAATCTCAAAATGATATGCCGGCTCAGTCTCTCGAACGTGTTCATAGGAGTAGGATGTGGGTGTGTGCGTTCATAGGGGTGAGTGTATGCATGTATATATGAACGCTTGCATTTGCACTGTGTTAAAAAAAATTATTTCCAGGATTCACCGCAAGTAATACTAGCAAAAGAGTCCATGTGTTGCATAGGGAGAAATAAATCATAATATCCAAAGACCATGAAAACATTCTGCTGCATCCATGTGTTGCCGATAATATTTTGATGAACATTTTGTTCAATTTTATTTATATTTTTAATACTCAATTTTTTAAAAAAAATTCATGAATATTTTTTTATTTTCCAAACATTTATTTTCAAAGTTAAGAACATTTTCTGAATATGCAGACACTTTTTAAAAAAATTACAAACATTTTCTTAAACCAGAAACATTTTATGATTTATTGAATATTGTATTTAAAATTCTCTTTTTAAAATTTTGGAAATTTTTGGAAGTACCAAATTATTTAAGGGCGAAAAAATAAAAACCAAAAATAAAAAATAAAAATGAATAATGAAACTTAAAAACAGGTCATCCGCACATGGGCCGGCCCAACAGGCGCCCTGCGTCTTCAACCAGCACGTAGAGCGTAGTATAGGAGGGCCCTACTCCGTGGGCCGGCCCAGGTGGGCACTATGGGAATCAGGCAATTTGCAACGTTGTTTCTTTTTTGCATGGTAATACGTGTCTCTTTATATCATAAGGATCATAGTACAAGGCACGTACAAACCGAACTGGCAAAATTGAAAAGACAGCAAATCACTAGTCTTTGCACAAAGGAGCAACAACCACGAAGTAAAATTTAAAGACATTACAACTGAGCACTCTTCGAGCCCTCTAAGGCCATCAATGTTTTTGGTCGTCGGATCTATGGTCGTATCAGTTTTTGGCCGTTGGATTAACCTCTCAGCGCAACAGTTTACGCGAATGGGAATGGGCCGCCGCTCCCGTAACAAAATTGGCGTTCTATGGTTAACTGGGCCAACCTCGGCCTTTTAGGGAAGGCGAAGCAAGCTACGCTACCTCTCCGGCGGCGTCTACACCGGTAGCCGCTGCGATGATAGCCCCGTATCCGAGGTGTCACGACATCTCCCTTCCGTCCTTTCTCTTGATCTGGCAGCTTGTACCAGGCAAGCCCTATCCACCCGAGATTTCTCTTCGCCTCATTTGCTTTCCGTCCTTGTTGGTCTCTCAGCGAGAAAGGTCGATCGATCGCCCCTCGATAGAAACAAATCGCGCGATCTCTTCCAACCCTCTAAGGCCATCAATGTTTTTGGTCGTCGGATCTATGGTCGTATCAGTTTTTGGCCGTTGGATTAACCTCTCAGCGCAACAGTTTACGCGAATGGGAATGGGCCGCCGCTCCCGTAACAAAATTGGCGTTCTATGGTTAACTGGGCCAACCTCGGCATTTTAGGGAAGGCGAAGCAAGCGACGCTGCCTCTCCGGCGGCGTCTACACCGGTAGCGCTGCAATGATATCCCCGTATCCGAGGTGTCACGACATCTCCCTTCCGTCCTTTCTCTTGATCTGGTAGCTTGTACCAGGCAAGCCCTATCCACCCGAGATTTCCCTTCGCCTCATTTGCTTTCCGTCCTTGTTGGTCTCTCGGCGAGAAAGGTCGATCGATCGCCCCTCGATAGAAACAAATCGCGCGATCTCTTCCAGCCCTCTAAGGCCATCAATGTTTTTGGTCGTCGGATCTATGGTCGTATCAGTTTTTGGCCGTTGGATTAACCTCTCAGCGCAACAGTTTACGCGAATGGGAATGGGCCGCCACTCCCGTAACAAAATTGGCGTTCTATGGTTAACTGGGCCAACCTCGGCCTTTTAGGGAAGGCGAAGCAAGCGACGCTACCTCTCCGGCGGCGTCTACACCGGTAGCCGCTACGATGATATCCCCGTATCTGAGGTGTCACGACATCTCCCTTCCGTCCTTTCTCTTGATCTGGCAGCTTGTACCAGGCAAGCCCTATCCACCCGAGATTTCCCTTTGCCTCATTTTCTTTCCGTCCTTGTTGGTCTCTCAGCGAGAAAGGTCGATCGATCGCCCCTCGATAGAAACAAATCGCGCGATACGAGAGAAGGTGAAGGCCATCGGGCAATGAGAGAGATGGGATCGCTGCGAGAGAGAAGGCATCCACCAAGCCAGCCAGGATGCTGTCCGCCACCGCCAGGTCAATGATCCGCTCGTCCTTCCCTTCTCCGCGCCACTCCGACGGGATGTCTTCCTCTGCGGCGCGATCGACCCATCGCCGCGCGTAGGTGCGCCCTGCCGCCTGTACGACCTAAACCACCAGTGGACTATGCCCTAACATCGTTGTGCACGCTGGACAGAGGAGATGGGTTGTGCGTAGAACGTGGATCAGTGACAGGGGGGATCCAGCCGTGCTCGATGCGGGCGATCGGTCCAGCCGACGCGCGTGCGGTTTGGGCGAATCCAGCCCACTCGAGCAGGATACGGAGGAAGCGCGATGCGGATGGATCGGGGTATGCTCGATCGTCTATGAGGGAATCCAGGCTTCTTTTGCGTCAGGGATGCCTGCACCATAACATCTGATGTCTTGTATTTTTTTTCTCAGGGAAGTGTGGTTGGGGAATGATAAGCTTGTGTTGTGCATAGGTACAAGGAGGGACTCGCAATGTGAACATGCCCGCACAAACAATCGCAGAAATGGTGAGTTCTTTCTTCCTTAATTCAGCTTGGCGGGATGCGGCAATAAATCAGATGTATTTTACGTCCTCTGTCCAACTGATAATTCCTTCCCAGAAGGATATAAATATTTGGAGTATCTACTGTTAGTACTGTATGAAATGGAACAGTGGATAAAAAGAGCCCTAGGTTTGTCTGCTTGGAGCTTCAACTTGGCTGTTGTTTCAGTCCTCTTCAATCAAATATTTTCACAATTCAAAGTCCAATCGATCTATAACGATGATGTTAATCTCTTGTATCGAATGTTTCTGTTGTTGATGTATGAGACAAATCATAGTTATAGTGCGCCACATGTTTTTCCCATTTCAGTAACTAAAAAGAATGTACAACTGTTGATAATATTTTTGCATCTACTAACTGTCAGTACCCATGGCCATGTTTTGTGGGATAAATGCTGTCCAATTCCTTCTTGGATGGCACACATTATTACTGTGTCTTCGTGTGGAAAAAGATTGGATGAATGGATCAGTTAGTTATACTATGGTTAGCCCGAGTACGTTGAATTGGTTCTATATAGAAAAACGTAATGTTGGTGCCACTGTTCTATTCCTTCTTGGTTTCCAGTAAGTTGAATCAATTCTGGATAAAATCAAAAGGTTAGTGACCTTGTAATTCGCACAATATGGATGCTTGTATTCCTCACTTTATATTCAATTAAAATAACAATATGGTTCATTACGCTATGCCATCTTGATGTGGTGTACAATAACAGTAGTGTGGTATCTGATGATCTTGAGAAATATGATGATTAATATATGAACGGTTGAAAGTATACAAAGTAATTGTTGATGGAGTAAAAATTGCACTTTATTGAAACAAAGTTGAAGGGTATATAGATGCAGTTTGATATAGAAAAATGTAAAAAATAAATTAAATAGATGTGTTAATTAATGTTCCTTCTGCTATGTATAATACAAAGCCTTGTCTCTCTTTGTCATTTAAGTGCAAGTTCGGTTTCGATAGTATGTTCACTTACTGATCTTTATACATGTTCTCTGGTAGGAATGTGTCAGATGGCATAACTCTCCATGAGGCATGGAAATAAAAACAGACTGCCCAAATAATTTTGTTGAATATTCCTAATTTCTTGCTTATAATCATTTTTACACTTCAAAGGCCTTTGATTTTCCGTATAATTTTTGTAGTACTCTTTATCTAGGTTTCTATCTTCTTATTCCTTTGGTATGCAAAATGAATGTATTAGACTTTCTTCGTAAGCAATACCATATGGTAACAATACAATTGTACCATGAACACCTTCCTGACCATTTCTGATGAATATTTCTTTATATTTCAAGTGCATTGAACCGTTGTGCTCTTCTCGGGCAATAGAAATTTTATTATGTGCGACTTCATGTTCATTCTTGTCCATGTTTTTTCCTTGTAGCTTGGTTAAAATGCCCGCCATGCTATTTTATATCAACATTCCAATATTTTACATATTCAAGTGACCCTAACATATTTGCAACAATTTCCTTCACTGCCCTTATAAGAGCTATCAATTTCTTGCTTAGGAGACACTTTCTTGATATGTACATGTAGATCTATACAATCTACAATTATTATCAAAACCCTAAAATGTATTGAAGTACTAAAATGTGAACGTTCATGTGCAACAATGTGTGCTTTCATGTTCAACTCTAAGATTATTAGACCTAGGGAAAAAAGTTCTTCCTTGCTATCCATTACAACTTCATTTTTTTTCATGTATATATTTGAAAATCCTATCCTCCTATTGTAAACATAGACGGGCGCGGCAACGCGCGCCAACAAAGATCTAGTTACAATCAAGACAGAAGAAACCTCTGAACTTGATACCAACGCCCGTCACTAGCCTCTGGAACCACCATAGCAGCCACCAAAGGAAAAAAATGACGAATCACCTTCACACCTGAGCTCAAAGCGGCTCCATCGCTGATATGCAGCTTTGCGGACCTCCAAGGTGGCTCACCAAAAGCGAAACCATTACCGTTGAACGAATCAGACAGGGGCAACACCCCGGACACGCCATCGAACTCTAATCTGGCACCCCCACACGACTAAGACGCCGGAGGAGAAAACCACATCTGCCATCCACAAACCACAAACTCAGCACACGATCCACCATCTTGCAGATGCCGTCGATGCAGACCACAATTTTCATCCGCTCCTGGACTACCTCCCAAGCTCCACGCCGGCGCTGGAGCAAACGCCATCGCAACGGCGGAGCCCGAGGACACAGGTCCACCACAAGGATGTCGCCGCCGCCACATCATCCTTGCTTGAACAGACTGATTTCTAAATCCATCCCCAACCATAGGACCGATCGCCTCGTCGGAGTGGGATCTGAAGAAACTTTATTCAGCGCCACCATCTCCGCCGCCGAAGCAAAGACGATGAACAACCAAAAAATCTAAACTACTAGAGTAAAAAACGATCCACATGCGTGGATCCGGCGACCCCCTCACCACCGACGACCGAGGCCGGCGGCGGAGGGGAGCCGCCGGAGGGCGGCGGCGTGGGAAACTCCTGGCGGCAAGGTCACCTTTTCTTTCTTCAAGCGGAAGAAAGAAAAGCGATCCGAGTATTTGCAACGTTGTTGGCAAAGCTAAATCGGCAAAGAGTCAACTTTTCATCGGGCAGACGGCAAAGATGCTGTCAGCCAAACTACGGCTTTGCCATCGTACTCGTGTACCCCGGACGGAAAAGAAAAGCATCTTTGCCGTCAGCTAGACTATGTCTTTGTCACCCTCGTATACCCCAGACGGCAATGAAAATATTTTTATTTAAAAAAATGAAACAACAGTACATGTGCGAAGGCTGTAGATGGTCAAAGGTGGAGGGAAAATCTTTCATGGCGATGACAAACGAACAAATTTTACAAGACATAAGTACTCTACTAGGAAAAATGCCCCATGCGTTGCAACGAAAAAATAATAACACAAGCCACTGAGCTATACCCTATACTTGTTCTATACATCGTTCATCATACCACCTCTCGCAATTGCACATCAAATGTCACGGACTTGTTCCACTGAGGGAGAACTTGTATCATAGATTTGTTCCACTCGGATAGGATGGGTCCCTCACATGTCCTCGCATGACCACTTAGTGTCTAATCGCCGCCTAATGGGCGCCAATTTGTGGCACCACACATGCACACAACTCAAGGCCATGGGGTCTAGGCTCATTTTTTTTCTCCATGACTTGGTTTCTCCTCCGTCCCTCCTCCACTCGATTTGCCAACAAAACCGAAGCTCAAATCAGTCTTCCATCCTATTTGAGCCTTCTTGAGGCACCAACTGATTGGAAGGAAGCCTAATGGCTCATATTTTCATAGTCCAAGAAGAGGTTGCACGGTTTGCACTTCAGACTCGAGATGTCTCATATTGAAACTCGCATTCAGCTCTGTGAAAAAGAAAAAAAGCAAAAAAAAAAGAACACAAAACCAAATGAAGCATGTAGTTAGTTCTGTGGACTATAAAAAACTGATTTATGTACAATACAACATGAATCACACACTTGCGCCCTGGTTTAGCATGTTTGCTACCACAAATGATTTACATTGTAACACTAAGATACAAACAACAATAGATGTCCCAGCCTTTTCTTAAAAATGAAATTATTTGCATCGAACAAAGGCATCATTAAGTTCTCAAGTAACACCAGCTTTTTAAAGTACTGTACACCCCTTTTTCCTGTTCTAGTATTCTGATAATATGACTACAATTTGAGATTGATGTTTACAAGCAACCAATGGGGTGGGGAAAAAAGGTTCTCCAAGCAAGAGACTGAGAATATCCATGGATAGATATTACCTGCGAAATTTCCCCACAATTAAACATATCTTCTTTGTTGAATGCAACTTCACCAAACATACCAGATGCATTTCTTAAAAAAACAGTCATTTCCTTCACATGGTATCAAACTGCTTATGCACGTGAATGTTTACCTAAAAGTGGCAGAACATGTTCAATTGAATTGTATTCGACACTGGATCAACTCATAAACTAACATATACACTCAAAAGTAGGATGCTTCTATTGTCTTAAGGAAACATGAGGAAAACATAACAAAACTGATATAGCTACATGAAAATTAGTAGCTTTGTACTTACCTACCTGATCTATGACTGTCATATAGAGATGCAAAGTATATTGGTTTGCTTTGTATTGTATAGTTCTTCTTTGGCACATATATAGAAACACAATGAGACTTGCCTGCTGATTCACACGTCCATGAAACCTACGGTTGGTCCTCTAATTCGTTTGATGAAGTTAGAATTCTTTTTGAATGCATAAAATCTGTTGGGACCGCTTCTTATCAGCAGATTGTTAGCTGGAGTTGAAGCATATAAAAGTAAAAAAAAATGTAAGTACATATATGTTCAGTAAACGCAGGTTATTACCTAACATATTTATGGGCATCCAAGGTTTTATGTCTGTTCATCAGGAAGATATGCATGGACAGATATCTTGATGAACAAAAGCAATGGCAATAGCAGAAGGATTGCTGAAAAGAAACGTTATCGATTCAATATTCAGTCAAAGCTTTTTATCACCAAATAGGGACAACCAAAGTGCTAGTCAGGTACTCACTTTCATCCACTCCACCGCATGAACAACTTCAGCATTGTACGACGACGAACGGCGAGAGTGCACAGTCGAGAAAAAAGCAGGCAAAACAACAAACATGTGTCCGACTGAAAATGCAGCTTTAACTATCCGACTGAAACCACAAGCTACAGTCCTGAAGAAGAGGACGCACAAATCCTCAACTTAACTAACTGGCGACTTCTATTGCTGGAAAAACATCTCTCTCCGTAGCACAGTACCATCAGGTGACACCAGCCGGTAGCCAACAAACCAGCTTTGTTCGGTCAAAATTAGATCCCAGATTAATCTCCAAATCAAAGCAGGGCAGCACCACACCAGCAGATTACAACCTTATCATAGAACATGAAGCAAAACATAATTGTGGAAGACTGAAGATTATGTGAGCTTGTTGATTCCAGCCAGAAAATATGAATCCCTGAAAAATAGGGCAGTATTAAGATGTAGATTTGAGCAAACAACAAAGTACGTATATACTTACAGTACAAAATTAAGTATTGTCCCTTGTTTCAGTCAGGCTAAACTAAAGTCATATTAACAGAAACTCTAACTTCTTCCATTAACTGAATTCTGAAATCTAACTTCTTCCATTAATTCTTGCAAAACACAAATCTACTTGGACTGAAAAGTTGAAACAATAGAACTGTTATTTGGTGATATATTCACCATCATTATTCCGGATTGCACAAACTTAGTACCTTTCGAAAGCTATCAAAGGCCTCTAAAACTTTCACCACATAAAACTGCAAAGCTATTTCATAACTAAAGAAAGAACAGAATCGCAGACAGAGCCAGGGGATTCCATCCAGTGAATATCAAGGGGATACATACATCTGGTCTAGCCGAGGCAGGCGACATTGGACGGTTGGATGGATGTTCTTGTTCCTCCGGCGAACTCGGCGCTTCTTCCTCCGGCGAACTCGGCAGCGACATTGGATGTTTCATCGGAAATTGCAATTTGGACGGCTTTGATGGAGCTTATGGTCCAAGGACACAACCTGATGGATATTCTGGCCAAGGACCCCTCCTTCTTTCTTATAGCAAGCAACTCAAATCCGGGTTGGACACTCCATTGCTGGGTGTTGGACAAGGACACGGCCTCCAATTGTCCATCCAAATCACGACACGGGAGCAGCCTGTCGGAGCTTGAGAAGGATACGACTGAGGAGGACCGAGAGGATTGGCGACGGCGCGTGCTCTCGGTCGGCGTACCCACCAGAAAATGTCCCCTCTTTTGTCATCCATCAAGCGCAGTAACGATGGCCTCCCTTACCCGAGCACGCGCCCACAGCGTCCGCCTTCTACTCCGCCGTGGCTGTAGCCGTCCGGCGACAAGGCCGCCGCCCGTCAACTTCTCCTTCTCCGCCATGCCGCCCCTCAACTTCGTCCGCTCCGCCGCGGCTGGAAAGGAAGCGGGAGCGTCTGGATAAGACGCATGTTTTTTTTTTGGGTCAAAAACCAATCATTTTCTCACATCCACTAAAAGAGGAACTAAATTTAGTGATCAAAACCATCCATTATCCAATGTATATAAACACAAACTATGACTTGGTTTTGTTTGGAATCTTCTTTTTAGAACAATATAGACAAGCACAATACTAAATTAGAAATTGTTCTTTTGAAATTAATATGGCTAGTGACTACTCCGGCAGAATACATAAGCCATTTTAATAAACAATTACCAATATAGGCAAGCTGCTTGGAAATGTAATCGACGATCTGCATTGAACTGTAGGATAGCCAGAGACAATGATGAATTAATATGCACGAGCCATGTCGGGCTTTGCAAATTCAGTCAGTAAAACAACAAAACGCCACTTATCCAAGCTAAAATTAATGGCTTGAGAAAAAGGAATACATGCTAATGTACCAAAAATATTAGCTGATCACACGGGAATTGTGTTTTTTACTTGGTTGCGTACTAACACTACCCTGAACATATTAAAAGAAAAATACTACCCTGAACATTTGTCATCTTACATGTGTCTCAATGTGGGTAATCATGTCTCCTTGAGCCTCAACCAACACTGCCGTATCCAGGAATATCTACAAGCTAAAACCCAGGAAAGGAAATCCCTTCTATTCACATATGCATGCATGGTGGGTGTCAAGTGTCAACTAGTATAAAATAAATTGCATAAGAGCTTGTGCATGAAAACAGTATAACCTGCTGCAACTCCAGAAGCTTCCTCTCTAGATTTCTTACAGCATCACGCCGCTCCTGTATCTCAACATCTGCAGGTTCCAAAGTTACAAAGGAGGCACACCGTAGGAAAGATAAACAATAGAAAGAAAAAAGCACAAATTTGACCATAGAAAAAAAATACAGTGAATACCAGTTACAGTGAATACCCTTCTTTCAACAACTTCCCGGTACTCCTGCCGGATTGATTCTCTCAATACCTGCATCAGTGGGTAACAACACCTTATCACACACATTATATTATTTTATCTTCGGAGATATCAGGCTGATAGCATACTATCAATAATCTACCATAATGGCTAATAAATATTTGTGCAAAGTTACTCAAAGTCCAGAGGACAATTTGCAAAAACATAGTTCAGTAGTATCTTTCTTTACTTTTTAGAACATATAAGCATCAGCGAAGTAACTTGCACCCTGCTAGATGTTCAGAATTCATATGGGTTCTAGCCTGGATGGCTCATAGACATGGCAAAGCAGAGTGGTTTCTCCCTGCTGCTGCTCTATGAGGGCATATCAAATCAAATAGCCCTAGTACTAAACAGAAATAAGGACTGGTTTAAACTTTTTGTGTGTATCTAAAGAAAAGATTAGAGGGAACATTTATTCACAGACATAAGAGGAAAATCATCACATACATGTCAATTTAGACATTTCTAGTTGAAAACAATAACTGAAAATCATCCATCCATTCCTTCAGTTTCTTTTTCACTGCTCTGTAGAGAGAGAACAATAAGTAGAGTGAACAAGGACTAATTCATGCAGGCAAGAAGAGACTGGAAACACAAATTGACAGAAATTTAATTTGCCCAGTAGTCTGTTCCCTTGATCGATCTACCACAGAGCCCTTCCCGCATCCAGGTTTCTGCATGCTAGATAAGTTCTGTAGCATGGCCGTATGCATCGTTCTGATGCAGAGGCCGGGGCAAACCCCCTTTTCAAAAAAAGAGAGATAAGTTCTGTAGCACAGCAGAGGGGCAAGCAGAGTGCACGCCGGACCGGTGAGACCCATGCCTGGCAGGCGTCCTGGATGGGTTCTCAGGTCTTAGATGTTAGGTTTGGCTGCGATGTCTGTTTGGTATTAGGCCCAGGCTATCTGCGCCCCTTCATCAGCTGGATAGAGGTGCTTAGACGGCGGCTTTAGTCTTACTGTTGTATTACTTTGTAAGGTCTTGTGAGAATAATTAATAAAGTAGCCGTATGCATCGCCCAGATGCAGAGGCCGGGGGTCATCCTTTTTTTCTAAAAAAAGGAAAGAATAACAGACAGACACCAGCAAGGTCAAGTGAAAGCATGCATATGCAGCAGGTGATCAGCTAAGACAACTATTTGCATACCAATCAATGTAAAAAATACAACCTTTAATTTGTTCATTGTAGCAATGATACGGTGCTAGTTTAAAGTACTTGTACCAGAAAATAAGACACAGACCATCTCATGTTTTCCAGAGCTCAGAAAGTGCAAGAATCGGAACAGAGAAAAGCTTACCTGGGCAAGTGGGCATGATGCCATTGGGGCTGGATGCCATGCTCGAGGCAATAGAGCTCTCTTGCCAAGCTCCCCCTTCAATACCAGCTGCAGAACCGGCCGTGCTGCTTTCAAACTCTTCTCCCTCTGCGCTGCTGCAGACAAGCATGTCATGCCGCCCTTCCAAGCTCTCCCTCCGGCCTCTTGTTGATGAAGTAGCCCCCACCCGAAATAAATCAAAACGTCATTCCCAGCTGCGTACCCCAAAGTAAATCCCAATCTCCGTCCATCCCACTCCACAAGAGACGTTGCCGCCTGACGGGGGAAGTATCTAGCCATCCATTCTTCGCATCAAGATTCGTGCAAGTACATTTCTTTTTTTTGTTTCTCACACATAAAACATGTGTTCAAGTTCAAACCTTTGCAGAATAGTAAAACTTTCTAATTAGAATCTAGGATAATTTTTTTAGATTTTTTCGTCCAACATAAATGTACAAAATAAGTTTTATTTGATTAAGAAATCTTATTTTTAGTATTTATGTCGGAAGAAAAATTCTGAAAGTTTTATCCCACATTCTAGTTAGTAAGTTTTGCCGCACTGCAAAGTTTGAAGTTCAAGACGTGTTCTATACGAGAGAAACAAAAAGGAGAAAATTTCATATACGAAGTTAGTTGTCTCGCACAGATCTTAAAGCAATATTGGAGAGTCGGGATAGCAGGGCTTGGGTGCAAGTGCTCTAAAAATCTTCGTCCGACCTAGCCCGCCTCCCAGATTCGTCCGAACTAGGGGAGGGCAGAGCGACCAAGTCGCCGGCAGCGGCTGCAAGACGGGATGCCGTCCACCCGAGGAGCACCCCCTCCCCGATCCACTGGCTCGCGGGCGGCGGCGGTGCCATGCCTTTACGCATCCATGAGGAGAAGCCTGTGCTCATGACTGCTGGTGTTTTTTTTACAACGAGACGTTTTCTCTGGGCGACTGCTAGGCATAAACCGGCTGATCTTGGTAAAGGATCAGCCGCCTTGCCAGCTGTCGATTCATCACGATTAGGACCGCTCGATCCTCGTGTTGAGTTGACCGCGCCATCGCTCCATTCCCACATTTGCCCATGTTTTGCGTAGCACATCAACATCGGCCGCGTCAGTTGTAAAAGCAGCGCATGCTCTCGCGTAGCTCCGACGGGGGCATCAGCTCGCCGGCCTGTAGCACCTGATTGTAGCAGCCACATGCTACCTCTTGAGCACCGCGTTGGTTTTCCCTTGAAGAGAAAAGGGTGATGCAGCAAAGTAGCGTAAGTATTTCGCTTAGTTTTTGAGAACCAAGGTATCAATGAAAGTGCGTTATATCGACTAGAGGGGGGGGGGTGAATAGGCGATTTTTATGAATTCTTCACTGAGGAATTTGCCGGTGAGGAAATTCCTTAGCGAAGAACTACTTGCAGCGGAATAAGTACTCAGAAGTAAGCATAACAGGATACAGACATAGTCATCATGATGAAATGAAGACAAGCACAGAGTACAGAAAGCGTAAACACAGGATAGCACAAGATGAAGACAAACAGACTGAAGAAATTGAACTGAGGAAATTGAGAAAGTCTTCAGTCAAAGTCTTCAAAACAAAGATATGAACAAACACTCAACACAGTAATGAGGAAATGAAAGAGTTGAGGAAATAGAACCAGTTAGGTTGGTGAAGACAATGATTTGGTAGACCATTTCCAACTGCTGTCTCAGTTGTACGTCTAGTTGGAGCGGCTGAGTATTTAAACTCGAGGACACACAGTCCCGGACACCCAGTCGCTGAGCACGTAGCTCAGGACACCAAGTCCTCACTGTATTCTCCTTGAACTAAGGTCACACAGACCTCATCCAATCAATCGCGGTAAGTCTTCAAGGCGACTTCCAAACCTTCACAGACTCGGTCACTCGACGATCCACAATTCCTCTTGGATGCTCTAGACCATGACGCCTAACCATCTGGAAGAAGCACAGTCTTCAAAGGTAACAAGTGTCGGATCCACGCGGGATCAATCTCTTCAGTGATGCTCAATCACTTTGGGTTTGTAGGTGTTTGGATTTGGGTTTTTCCTCACTTGATGATTTTCGCTCAAAGTCCTCGGAGGATGAGTTGCTCTCAAATGACAAGTGTCAGTTTCTCTCGGAGCAGCCAACCAGCTAGTGGTTGTAGGGGGCGGCTATTTATAGCCTAGGGAGCATCCCGACATGATAAGACATAAATGCCCTTGTCTGATATGATCGTTAGGTGGATAAGATATTTTGGGACAGCTGGCGCGTAGCACAGCAACGGTCGGAAATTTGACTCTCAAATTCCTCAGGGCTATCATGTTCCTCACTGTATAGGCAATCTGCACTGGCGAATTCCTAACTTCTCAGTCAGAACAAATTCCTCAGCGAGCAGAAGAACTTCGTCTCTGTCACTGAAGAAATTGACTGAACTATATGAGATTTCCAAAGGCTTCACTCGAAGGGTTTGGTAGGTGTAGGATTTTGAGTTGAGCATCATTTGGAAATTTTTTCTTAGTATTTCCTCGACCCCCTTTAACAGTACGGTGTTTCCTATGACTCAAGAAAGAGAAAAACAAAACTATGAAAACTAGGTCTTCAAGCTTCATATTCCTCGCATGAATATCAAGTCTTCATGAACACACCAATTTCTTCACTTTCAAAGTCTTCATGAAAGTCTTCAGGAATACCAAAATCTTCAGTCGGAGATATTCATTTTTAGGGATCGACTTTCTCTGTAAATATCAAACTCCTCATAGACTTATAGACCTGTGTACACTCACAAACGCATTAGTCTCTTAACCTATAAGTCTTCAATACACCAAAATCACTAAGGGGCACTAAATGCACTTACAATCTCCCCCTTTTTGGTGATTGATGACTATATAGGTTAAGTTTTCAATGGGGATAAACATATGAAGTATAAGTACTGATATTGAGGAATTTGATTGCAAGATATAGAAGAACTCCCCCTGAAGATGTGCATAGTGAGGAATTTGCTTTTGAAGCAATGCACACTTGAAGAGTTAAATCATGGGGATCTCCCCTTATATCTTGTAATTCATACACGCATTTGACATATAATATGAAGAATTTGAAATGCATGATGAAATATGGTGCCTGATGAAATTCAGCATGCGCGCAATAATATTAATGAGGAACAAGCATGCAAAATAACGTATCAAGAGTATCAAAGCACAGTGCATCAAAAGTATCAGAGCACCATCGGGTTTAAGATTACAACTCGATCCAATAAAGTTTCAAAAGAACGAGAGTTGTAACTTATCAAAAACGCCCATATAATAGACCCGCTTGAAGACTAACTCAAATTTCTCCCCCTTTGTCATCGAATGACCAAAAGGGTCGAAACTGAGGATTAACGCTCCTGAAGAATATTAAGTTGATGGAGGAGCGCCAGCATTGTCGGGGTCGGTTGTCGTAGTAGGGCCTGCCGCAGTGTCGTCCAAGTCTTCATTTTCATTAGTGTCGCGCGATGAAGAATAGGAGCTGGCCACCAAGGAAGGAACCTTGACCTTCTTGAATTTCTTCGGTGGAGGTGCATACCAGTCAAATTCTTCCTTGAGACCCATATTCTTCAGATCTGCAGCGCTGTAGACATGAGATAGAACAACCCAGGTACGGTTGAAGGTTTCATGGATGTAGTAGTGGTTTTTCTTCACTGCATTGTGTGTTGAGGTCATGTTGTGAAGAATTGAACCAAACTGACGCTTGACCCATTTATGATTGCGATCAACTTTCTGATGAAGACCGAGGAGTAACTCACGATCAGTCATCACCCTGGGTGCTGTGGCTTGAGGATTTTTCTTAGCGGCAGAGTCATGTGTGGTAGAGTCATCATTGGTGGAGTAGGATGCAGCCTTGCCAAATTGACCATCCAATGGACGAATGCCTTCATCTATCACAGCAGTTGCCTTGCCCTTGTCATCAGCTGAGGAATATGTCCGTTTGAGGACTTCAATTGGAGGCAAGTAGCTGCCATGGTTCAGAGTATCAGCCTTGTAGTTGAATGAAGACCTTGTCCTGATGAATCTCATAATCCATGGTGCATAAGGCTTCAGCTCAAATGGTGACATAGCAATATTCGCCAGAGTCCTCATGAAGAAATCATGGAAGTTGACAGGAACGCCATGAATGATATTGAAAAGCAGATTCTTCATGATGCCAACGACTTCTTCATCATTTCAGTCGTGGCCTTTGATATGACTCATAGTCTTCGTCAGTATGCGATAGACAGTCCGAGGCACATATAGTAATTCCTTGACGAGGAATTTGGTTCGAGGGGCCTGCCCTGGCTTCAAAGGCTTGATCAGTACTTGCATGTAGTGATTTGAAAGCTCAGGTTCACTGTAGACGCAACGAGCACCGTCAAGGGGAGGACTGAGTGGTAAGACACGAAGCAATTCAGTAGCTGGTGCCTTGTAATGAGTATTTTCAGACATCCAGTCCAGCACCCATGAATTCACATCTTCAGAATTTCCTGTGATGTGCAGTGTTGCATAGAATTGAAGAATGAGTTCTTCATTCCAGTCATAGATATCAGTGCAGAAATTTAACAATCCAGCATCGTGAAGAACACTGAGTACTGGCTCGAAGCATGGCAGAGATTCCATGTCCACATGAGGAATATGTTCATGATTGAAAACTTTGTCTTTGTTGAACAATACTGGGGAATAGAAATTGGCTTGACTAGCACTCCAGAAGTGCCTCTTCCTTATGCGAGCAGAGTCATGGGGGTTATAGTCAGTGAAGAACACATGCTCGCTGAAGAAGTCTTCAACCTTGAACTTTTGCTTCTTTGAGAATGGATCCGTTGGCTTGGGCACGGGAGTGTCAGTGAGTTGCATCACAACCTTAGGAATCGCAATCTCAGGTTCTTCAGGCTGAGGAATTTCTGGTTCCTCTTCAGTTGCAGTCTGCGTGTTCAAAGGTTCAACAACAACAATTTCTTCAGCACTAGCGGCTGGAATTTCTTCATGGATAGATGAGGTGGGATGAGTTTCTTCAGAGCCCATTTGAATAGTTGGTGCAGGGGACTGAGGTATTTGTTGAATTGGAGTGAAGAGTGGGGAATTGGGGTGCTGACTTTCCCAAAAGTCATCATTCATCACGGGCGTTGTGCAGCCAATGTCCACGTCTTCATCTTCATTTTCTTCAACGCCAGCCTCTTCAGCTGTGAACTGAGGCATTGGCGAGGAAGCAACAATCATTGAAGGGATAGTATCCACTTCCATTTCTTCATCAATCTGCTCTGACGAAGCAGCAGATTGAGGTTCTTCATCAAATCCGCTTGGGATCACATATTCTTCACCATAAGGAACAAGGTCCTTTGATGGCATGGTGGAAATTGGAACAACATCAATTGGATTTTCAATCGAGCTTGTCAGAGGCTTCATCTTCTTCGGAGCTGAAGATTCTGAAGCACTTGATGCTTTCCTTTTCTTCACTGCAGATTGCTCTGCAGCCTTGGTCTTCTTCACATCGAATGCACATGGAAGAATTGGAGTTGGAGTAGGCGCAGATGGAGCTGAGGAATCTGGTTGAATTTCCTCAGGCGCAACTGATGCATTTGCCCTGACTTCTTCAGTTTCTTTAGGTGCACCACTAGTGGATGCCCTGGCAATTTCTTCAGTGGCTGGAATGGAGTCATCAGCCCTGGAACTAGCATTTTCTTCAGCAGCCTGAATGTCATCAGCAGTGCTGGCATGTTCTTCAGTTGGCTGAGCAGAAGCTTCAGCTTGAGGAATTTCTTGTTGCGATGGGGCTGCAACATTGGTAAACTTTTCAGTCAGTTTCACAAACCTGACTTTGGCTCCTTGCCAATCAGCATAGTAAGCATTGAAATCATCGCCGAGGGTTTTGATTTCAGCTTGGATCTTGAGGAGTTCATCAGTTGTCATATTGACAACATTTTTCTTCAGAAACTTCTCCTTTCTGAACTGAGCCTTCTTGATCTGCCTGGCCTTCTCAAATTTCCATTTCTCTTTAGTGATGAAATGGGTCAGCATGTGACTTTGACCAGGAGTCAGATTGAAATCAGGCATAGGAGTATTTGGGTCCTTGTGCCAGAGATCAATGTAATCTAGGATTGCCCTTGGACCCAAAAGCAGTGGCACATTTGTGCCTTTGGCTCTAGCGGCCCTTTCTTGTCGGTCTTTGATGATTTCAGCAAGTTCATCATCATCATCAGCTTCATCGTCAGATGGCACTTGGAAGGCAACCTGTTTCTTCTTCGGACTTGGCCGAGGACCTCGACCAGCCGTTGCCTTAGTCTTCAGCAGAGTGGGGCCAGATGAAGATTTTGGTGCAGCTGAGGAACTCACTGAGGCACCAGAGGCAATAGAGATGCCTGTTGTTCTTTGGCACGTGGCCAGATGTACAAGTGTTGAGGACTTTGCCGGAGCAGCTGAGGACTTTGGAGGAGCAGGAGCAGCATTTGGAACTAGCCATGAGGGCTTTGAAGAATCTGGCCATGAGGGCTTTGAAGATTCTGGCCGTGAGGGCATTGCTGAGGAACTTGGCCGTGAGGGCATAGTTGGTGAAGCACTTGGCTTGTGAGCGGGCTTCTTTGCCATTGATTTTCTTGGCCTGACAGAGGCCTCAGTGGCAGCAGCAGCAGCATAGTCTTCATTGAATTTCCTCACTGCTTCTTTGGCTTGTCTCGCCAACTTGGCTTGGCGTTTGGCCCATTCTTCAGGAAAATCCTCACCATGCTTGATGCTGGTGGGGTCAGCTTCTTGGCCAGGTGCCAATGGAGCTCTTGGGCATGGAGGATTAAGTGCGAATTTCTTCATATACTTCAGAGTTACATATCCGTACTCCCTCCATTCTCTTGCCCATCTCCTTTCAATCTTCTGTATGCGCACCTTGTGCTGATTTTTATTTTCCTTTCCGTACTTAGCCTCATTAGGTGTGCAATAATCAGCATAGATATCCTCAGGGATCTCAAAAGCAGTCATGACCTCAGGCTTTTTTCCTCCTTTTTGCAGCTTCTTACCGTTTGCCATATTCTTCAGATGAGGAATTTGAACAATCAAATTTTTTGAAGAAGTATGCAACTTTTCTTCGAGGAACGCTGCAAATGAGTTAAGTTGATGAGAACCTAGTGATTAAGCAACGGACATGAGTACCTGTGAACAGAGTATAGTTGCGAGGAATTTGGAGAGGTCATATGTGTTCTCAGAAGGTTTTTAAAAAAACAAGTTTGAGGAATTTGACCAGATGAGTCTTGAAGAATTTCACTAAGCGTTCTTTGTCTTAGGTTCTAGAGTTGTATAGATCGAGGATCCACACAATTGAGGAATCTTGAAGAAAAATGATGCTTAGGGAAACGATCAAGAACAGATGACTCGTGAGGTATTTTGTGTGTGAGGATTTGAAGAATAAAACACCTTTGAAGATTTTGTTGTGAAATTTCGAATCAAAAGAGGGCAGTAAAAGTAACTTTTAATTACCCTGGATGAAGAACACAATGAACTGGGAAGTAGAACAGTGAAGTTCGTAGGTGTAGATCTTCCACGCCCTAACTCGGCGGAGGAAGACAGCTACGGCGGCGGCGAAGTGAAGATTTCCGCGGTCGGCACGAGTACGACGGCGACGAGGTCAAGGCAGTGAAGCTCTTCCTCACTGGCGACGATGGAGTAGCGGCGGCGCTAGGGTTTGAGAAGCTCGAGCGAGGGAGAGGTCGAGCAGAGTAAAGGAAGTGAGGAAGGGGAGAGGGGGTATTTATAGTGGTAGTGAAAAACTGTTTTCCCGAAGATTTAGGACGAACATGCCCCTGACCCTTCTCCTTCGCTTGACATGTGTCACCCACGTACTGAGAAGTGGAGATCGTGTTAGATCGTGGGTGAATAGATAAGTCTATCGTGGGATCCGGAACGGATTGAGCGATAAAACCGAAAATTTGGATAAGATTAGTTTTAAAGTTCCGTTCGCAAATTCTTCAGCTGTCAAGGACACAGTGAAGATTTTGAACGAGTTTCAAATAGAACGCACATGAAGAATTTGTGAATAGATTGGGTTGAGTATAGCATAGAGGGGGAAGGGTCCGATCACATTCACTTAGCAGAAAATGCAACTTGAAGAAATAGCCATAAGTGAATGTTGTAGAGGACATAAACCCATATATATATAGCCAATGAAGAAAAAACGATGGAAACAGTGAAGATTTTGCAAAGTTGAAGAATTTGAAAAACTGAAGAATTTCAAAACTGAGGAATTTCAAAAATGATTTTCAACTTTGGTGGTGGCGTGACCCACCGTATAAGAATGATGATTTCAGACACCGCGTACAATTGTCGTAGGGTTTTGAGAATCAAATTCTTCATTAATTTCTTCACACTTAGAGTGTTATTCTTCATTGATTGAAGAAAAACGTTTCTTCATGTGTTGCACATCTAAGTCATGAATTTTGCATAAGTGTTAGGATGAGTGTCCTTTTTCAAAGAACATTCAAAGATTCTAGGATATTTAGCTCACACCGCAACTTGCTAAATCTCTTCTCATCCAAGGGCTTTGTGAAGATATCACCCAGCTGTTCTTCAGTCTTCACGTGCTTGATGGAGATGTCACCCTTCAACACATGATCACGAAGAAAATGATGACGAATCTGAATGTGCTTTGTCTTCGAGTGCTAAACTGGGTTGTGAGCAATCTTGATGGCACTCTCATTGTCACAGAGGAGAGGAACATTCTTCACGTTGACGCCATAGTCCTTGAGGGTTTGCTTCATCCATAGCAGTTGAGCACAGCAAGAACCAGCAACAATGTATTCAGCTTCAGCAGTAGACAGTGATACGCAATTCTGTTTCTTCAAGGACCAACAGACCAAAGATCGTTCGAGGAAATGACAAGTACCAGATGTTGACTTGCGGTCCACACGATCACCAGCATAGTCAGAGTAAGAATATCCAATGAGATCAAAAGTAGAGCCCTTGGGGTACCATAATCCTAGTGTTGGTGTGTGAGCTAGATATCAAAGAATATGCTTCACAGCCTTATGGTGTGATTCCTTCGGTGTAGCTTGAAATCGGGCACACATGCAAACACTAAGCATTATATCTGGCCTAGATGCACATAAGTACAATAAAGAGCCAATCATGGAGCGGTATACCTTGTGATCGAAGTCAATACCATTTTCATCAGTGCATAGATGGCCATTTCTGGGCATAGGAATTTTGACGCCTTTGCAATCTTGCATGCTGAATTTCCTCAGGACATCCTTGAGGTATTTCTCCTGAGATATGAATATGCCATTGTGCTGCTGACGAATTTGAAGACCTAAGAAGAATTTCAATTCTCCCATCATAGACATTTGATATTCTTGACTCATCATATAGGCAAATTCATCACTATAGCATTGGTCAGTACAGCCAAAGATAATATCATCAATGTATATTTGGCACACCAACAGTTCACCATCATAAGATTTAGTAAAGAGAGCAGGGTCGAGTGAACCGGGTGTGAAGCCATTCTTCACGAAGAATTCCTTCAAAGAGTCATACCACGCCCGAGGGGCCTACTTGAGGCCATAGAGGGCCTTGTGGAGTCTGAAGACTTTGTCAGGATTCTTTGGATCTTCAAAACCTGGGGGTTGAGCAACATATACTTCTTCCTCAAGCTTACCATTGAGGAATGCACTTTTCACATCCATTTGATATAAAGTGATATTATGATGGTTAGCATAAGCAAGTAATATGCGAATAGCCTCAAGTCTAGAAACAGGTGCAAAAGTTTCATCGAAATCAATTCTTTCAACCTGTGTGTAGCCTTGAGCTACAAGTCGCGCCTTATTCCTCACCACAAGGACATTTTCATCTTGCTTGTTGCGGTAGATCCACTTTGTGCCGATGATATTATGCTTGCGAGGATCTGGACGTTTGACCAGTTCCCAGACATTGTTGAGCTCGAACTGATGTAATTCTTCTTGCATGGCCTGAATCCACTCAGGCTCCAGAAATGCTTCATCTACCTTAGTGAGCTCTGTGATAGAGACAAAAGCATAGTGCCCACAAAAGTTAGATAAATGTGAAGCTTTTGAGCGTGTGAGAGGACCTGGCACTCGAATGTCATCGATGATCTTTTCAACTTGCACTTCTTTTGCAATGCGAGGATGAGCTGGTTGTCGTTGAGGAATTTGATCAACATTTTCTCCAGCACCATTTTCTTCAGCATTTTCATCAAGTGCACCAGCTCGATTTTCTTCACGTTCAGGAATGAATTCTTTAGTAGATTCTTCGGTAGGAATAACATCCTCAGTAGCCTTGAGCTTGATAGAATCCTCAGGTGCTGGTTCATCTATCACAGAAGGTAGGTGCTCTCTTTGCGAGCCATTAGTTTCATCGAACCGCACATCTACAGTTTCAACAACCTTGTGAAGAACGTTGTTGAAGACTCTGTAGGTGTGCGAGTCCTTTCCGTAACCAAGCATAAAACCTTCATGTGCTTTCGGTGCAAATTTAGCATTGTGATGAGGATCTCTAATCCAACATTTAGCACCGAAGACTTTGAAATAACTCACATTGGGTTTCTTGTCAGTGAGGAGTTCATAGGCAGTTTTCTTGAAGAATTTGTGAAGATATACCCGATTGATGACGTGGCACGTAGTATCAATTGCCTCAATCCAGAAACGACGAGACGTCTTGTATTCATCAAGCATAGTGCGAGCCATTTCAGCGAGGGTTCTGTTCTTGCGCTCCACGACGCCATTCCGCTGAGGAGTATAAGGAGCAGATAACTCATGAGTAATACCAAGTTCATCAAGATAGCCATCAAGACCAGAATTCTTGAACTCAGTCCCATTGTCAGTTCTGATGTGCTTGATCTTCACACTAAAGTTGGTTGAAGCCCTCGAGGAAAATCGTTTGAAGATTTCCTGCACTTCATGTTTGTAAGTGACAATGTGTACCCATGTGTAACGAGAATAGTCATCAACAATAACAAAGCCATATAGAGATGCATCATTTGAAACAGGAGAATAATGATTAGGACCAAAGAGATCCATGTGAAGCAATTCTAATGGACGAGTAGTGGTCATGATAGTCTTCGCTGGATGCTTGGCCTTTGTCATCTTTCCAGCTTCACAAGCTCCGCATAAGTGATCCTTGAGGAATTTGACATTTTCAATGCCAATGACATGCTTCTTCTTTGCAAGCGTGTTCAGATTCCTCATGCCAGCGTGACCAAGTCGTCGATGCCATAGCCAGCCTTCTGATGCTTTTGCAAGTAAGCACACGACTGGTTGTGATCCTGTAGAGAAATCAACAATATACAGATCTCCTCTCCTAAAGCCTTCGAAGACTTTGGAATGGTCAGCTTCCATGATCACAACACAACGATACTTGCCAAAGACAACAACCATATCGAGATCACAAAACATTGAGACAGACATGAGGTTGTATCCTAAGGACTCGACAAGCATGACTTTGTCCATGTGTCGATCCTTTGAGATCGCAACCTTACCTAGACCCAATACTTGACTTTTGCCTTTGTCAGCGAAGATGATATGCTTCAGATGTGACAGTGATAAAGGAGCATCCATCAATAGATTCTTGTCACCAGTCATGTGATTTGTACATCCACTATCGAGGACCCACTCATTTGCTTTGGGCTGATCATCCTGCAGATGAATTTGTGCATCTTACGAACTCATATACTTCATCAGTGAAGAATATGACGTCAAATTCATCAGTTCAATTTCATTAATCAATAGCACAGATAAGCAGTATGAGGACATGTGAAATGAAATTTCATTTCATCATGATTCGCCTGCGTCCTTTCAGGCATTTTTGTCAGCCCCCAACAAATTCTTCAGACGTTAAAGCACGTATGGAGGACTGACCCAGCAGAAGAAGTTAGTTCTTTTTCTTCACCACCCACATCTAAAGGGGTGGCAAAGAATTGATCACTCTGCGAGCACCATATGAAAAAGGTTGCATAGAAGCTAGTCCACTTTGTTTCACATAAGAGGGGTTAGGGTAAGCATATGAATAAGTAGAGAAATTCTTCGAGGACTTATGAACATAATGATTTGAAGAATAATGCGCATATTCATAGCCCTTAGCTCTGCCCTGCGAAACAGAAGGGTTAGCACGATGATGATCATATGAGGACTTTGATCCATTTGAGGAATTTGATCCATGTGAAGAGTTTGGTCCGTATGAGGACTTGGATCCATATGAAGAATTTGGTCCATATGAAGAGTTTGATCTGGGGTTCCTATTCTTCACAGGTGGTGTCATGAGGACATTCACCTGAAGACTTTCAACATAACTTTTGGGGACCAAGATTTTCTTCATAGGGGAACCGTTCCTGCAGTTAGTCCCAACATATCTAGCAAATACTTCACCATTCTGATTTTTGAACAGTTTATAGTTGGAGTCAAATGACTCATCAGAAGAATGAGGAGATTCACATGTAAAGCCAGATAAGTTGGATGGATCAACTGGAGGTCCCTTTGCAGCAACCCATGAGGTTTTGGGGTACTGCTCAGGCTTCCAATATGTTCCATCAGCATTGAGTTTCCTCTCAAAGGCAATACCCTCTTTCCTAGGGTTTCTGTTGTGGATCTGCTTTTTGAGCACATCACAAAGAATCCGATGCCCTTTGAGGCTTTTGTACATGCCTCTCGTGTACAATTCCTTCAGCCCTGCATCCTCAGTGATACTAGCAATGTCCTCAGATGAGGAATTAATGATAGCAGAGGCAGGTGAAGAATTTGTAACATTTGAAGCCTTTGAACATTCAGGTGAAGAATTAGCAGATTCACGTTCAATGCACTTTAAGCATGGAGGAACAAATTCTTCCTGAGAAGCGCTGATTTGTTGAGCAAGTAATGAATCGCGCTCCTTCAGAAGATCTTCATAACTCACTCTTAGCTTCTCAAGATCTTGCTTTCTTTGAAGAAATTCATAAGAAAGCTTCTCGTGATCAGATAAGAGAGTTTTATGATGACTCTGAAGGTTGTCAAACTTAGACTGAAGTCTTTGAAGATTTTCAGTTAAGTCTTTAGTGCGGTCCATTTCATCACCCAACATATCATCACTTTTGTCTAGCATGTTTTGAAGTTTTTCAATAGCCTTTTGTTGTTTCACAGCAATCTTAGCAAGTTTAGAGTAGCTAGGCTAAAGATTTTCATCAGATTCATCCTCACTGGATTCGGAGGAGGGGTATTTTGTTACCTTGGCACCCTTTGCCATGAAGCAATAGGTGGGAGCATAGTCATCATTGTCTTCGTCAGCCTTGTTGATGAGGTCAATTTCTTTAGAGTTGAAGATTGACTTGCTGACGAATGCAGTAGCGAGAGCCAGACTCGCCACACCAGACTCGGACTCCTCAGATGCCTCCTCTTCCTCATGTTCCTCAGATTCAGCTTCAGAGTCCATTTCCTTGCCAATGAATGCCCGAGCCTTCTTGGAGCTGCTCTTCTTGTGAGATGAAGACTTCGAGGATTTTGATGATGAAGATTTTGACGATTTCTTCTTCTTCTTAGCATCATCAGAACTGTAATCCTTGTATTTATTCTTCTTCAATTCCTTTTCCCATTGAGGACAATCCTGAATATAGTGACCAGGTTTCTTGCATTTATGGCAAAGTCTTCTCTTATAGTCACTTGATGAGGAATCACTGCTTCTTGAGGATTTTCCAAAGCGACCACGTCTTGAGAACTTCTGGAAATTCTTCACGAGCAGTGATAGCTCCTGGTTCAATTCTTCAGGATCACCAAGGCTACTACCAGAATCTTCACATTCAGATTCAGACACAACCTTGGCCTTCAAGGCACGTGTTTTGCCATAGCCTGAACCATAGAGATCCCTCTTTTCAGCAAGCTGGAACTCATGAGTATTTAGCCTCTCGAGGATATCAGCGGGATCTAGTGACTTGTAATCAGCACGTTCTTGTATCATCAGTGCCAGAGTATCAAATGAAGAATCTAGCGATCTCAGCAATTTCTTCACCACCTCATGGTCGGTGATGTCAGTGGCGCTAAGCGCTTGAAGCTCATTTGAGATGTCAGTGAGGCGATCAAAGGTTTGCTGAACATTTTCATTGTCAAGTCTTTTGAAGCGGTTGAAGAGATTGCGAAGAACGTCAACACGAGAGTCACGTTGAGTTGAGACTCCTTCGTTTACTTTGGAGAGCCTATCCCAGATAAGCTTAGCAGTTTCCAAAGCACTCACTCTTCCATACTGTCCTTTGCTCAGATGACCACAAATGATATTCTTCGCTTGAGAATCGAGTTGACTGAATCTCTTCACATCAGCAGCATTCAAGGAAGGTGTGACTAAGGGAACACCATTTTCCACAACGTACCAGAGATCGTTGTCAATTGCTTCAAGATGCATTCGCATCTTATTCTTCCAGTAGGGATAGTCTGTGCCATCGAAGGTAGGACACCCAGCGGAGACCTTGATCATACCTGTGGTCGACATAACTAAATCTCTAGGTGGTTAAACCAAAATCACACAGAACAAGGGAATACCTTGCTCTGATACCAATTGAAAGTGCGTTATATCGACTAGAGGGGGTGTGAATAGGCGATTTTTATGAATTCTTCACTAAAGAATTTGCCGGTGAGGAAATTCCTTAGCGAAGAACTACTTGCAGCGGAATAAGTACTCAGAAGTAAGCATAACAGGATACAGACATAGTCATCATGATGAAATGAAGACAAGCACAGAGTACAGAAAGCGTAAACACATGATAGCATAAGATGAAGACAAACAGACTGAAGAAATTGAACTGAGGAAATTGAGAAAGTCTTCAGTCAAAGTCTTCAAAACACAGATATGAACAAACACTCAACACAGTAATGAGGAAATGAAAGAGTTGAGGAAATAGAACCAGTTAGGTTGGTGAAGACAATGATTTGGTAGACTAGTTCGAACTGCTGTCTCAGTTGTACGTCTGGTTGGAGCGGCTGAGTATTTAAACTCGAGGACACACAGTCCCGGACACCCAGTCGCTGAGCACGTAGCTCAGGACACCAAGTCCTCACCGTATTGTCCTTGAACTAAGGTCACATAGACCTCGTCCAATCAATCGTGGTAAGTCTTCAAGGCGACTTCCAAACCTTCACAGACTCGGTCACTCGGCGATCCACAATTCCTCTTGGATGCTCTAGACCATGACGCCTAACCGTCTGGAAGAAGCATAGTCTTCAAAGGTTACAAGCGTCGGATCCACGCGGGATCAATCTCTTTAGTGATGCTCAATCACTTTGGGTTTGTAGGTGTTTGGGTTTGGGTTTTTCCTCACTTGATGATTTTCGCTCAAAGTCCTCGGAGGATGGGTTGCTCTCAAATGACAAGTGTCAGTTTCTCTTGGAGCAGCCAACCAGCTAGTGGTTGTAGGGGGCGGCTATTTATAGCCTAGGGAGCAGCCCGACATGATAAGACATAAATGCCCTTGTCTGATATGACCGTTAGGTGGATAAGATATTTTGGGACAACTGGCGCATAGCACAACAACGGTCAGAAATTTGACTCTCAAATTCCTCAGGGCTATCATGTTCCTCACTATGTAGGCAATCTGCACTGGCGAATTCCTAACTCCTCGGTCAGAACAAATTCCTCAGCGAGCAAAAGAACTTCATCTCTGTCAGTGAAGAAATTGACTGAACTGTATGAGATTTCCAAAGGCTTCACTCGAAGGGTTTGGTAGGTGTAGGATTTTGAGTTGAGCATCACTTGGAAATTTTTCCTTAGTATTTCCTCGACCCCCTTTAACAGTACGGTGTTTCCTATGACTCAAGAAAGAGAAAAACAAAACTATGAAAACTAGGTCTTCAAGCTTCATATTCCTCACATGAATATCAAGTCTTCACGGACACACCAATTTCTTCACTTTCAAAGTCTTCATGAAAGTCTTCAGGAATACCAAAATCTTCAGTCAAAGATATTCATTTTTAGGGGTCGACTTTCTCTGTAAATATCAAACTCCTCATAGACTTATAGACCTGTGTACACTCACAAACGCATTAGTCTCTTAACCTATAAGTCTTCAATACACCAAAATCACTAAGGGGCACTAGATGCACTTACAATCAATCTAGTAGGAGGCTCCTCAAAAGTCCCACGCACCTACACAAACAAATAAGAACCTCGCAACCAACGCGATAAAGGAGTTGTCAATCCCTTCACAGAAACTTGCGAAAGTGAGATCTGATAGATATAATAAGATAAGGTAAATATTTTTGGTATTTTTATGATATAGATTGGAAAGTAAAAAATGCAAATAAAAGTAGATGGAAAACTTATATGATAAAAGATAGACCCGGGGGCCATAGGTTTCACTAGTGGCTTTTCTGAAGATAGCATAAGTATTACGGTGGGTGAACTAATTACTGTCGAGCAATTGATAGAAAAGTGCATAGTTATGAGATTATCTAGGCATGATCATATATATAGGCATCACGTCCGCAACAAGTAGATCGAAAAGATTCTGCATCTACTACTATTACTCCACACATCGACCGACTCCTGCCAGCATCTAGAGTATTAAGTTCATAAGAACAGAGTAACGCATTAAGAAAGATGACATGATGTAGAGGGATAAACTCATGCAATATGATATAAACCCCATATTTTTAACCTCGATGGCAACAATACAATACGTTCCTTGTGATACGTCTCCAACGTATCTATAATTTTTGATTGTTCCATGCTATTATATTACCCGTTTTGGACGTTTATGGGCTTTACTTTACATATTTATATCATTTTTGGGACTAACCTACTAACTGGAGCCGAGCCCGTATTGCTGGTTTTTTGCCTATTTCAGTATTTCGAAGAAAAGGAATATCAAATGGAGTCCAAACGGAATGAAACCTTCAGGAGCGTGATTTTTGAAACGAACGTGATCCAGAGGACTTGGAGTGCAAGTCAAGAAGCAGTCGAGGCGGCCACGAGGGTGGAGGGCGCGCCCCCTATCTCGTGGGCCCCTCGGGCGGCCACCGACCTACTTATTCCTCCTATATATACCCACGTACCCCGAGAATATCAGGGGAGCCAACGAAAAACTATTTTGACCACTGTAACCTTCTGTATCCGTGAGATCCCATCTTGGAGCCTTCGCCGGGGCTCCGCCGGAGGGGAATCCACCACGAAGGGCTTCTACATCAACACCATAGCCCCTCCGATGAGTTGTGAGTAGTTTACCACAGACCTTCGGGTCCATAGTTATTAGCTAGATGCTTCTTCTCTCTTTTTGGATCTCAATACCATGTTCTCCTCGATCTTCTTGGAGATCTATTCGATGTAACTCTTTTTGCGGTGTGTTTGTCGAGATCCGATGAATTGTGGGTTTATGATCAAGTTTATCTATGAGAAATATTTGAATCTCCTCTAAATTCTTTTATGTGTGATTAATTTATCTTTGGAAGTCTATTCGAATTATCAGTTTGGTTTGTCCTACTAGATTGATCTTTCTTGCAATGGGAGAAGTTCTTAGCTTTGGGTTCAATCTTGTGGTGTCCTTTCCCAGTGACAGCAGGGGAAGCAAGGCACGTATTGTATTGTTGCCATCGAGGATAAAAAGATGGGGTTTATATCATATTGCATGAGTTTATCCCTCTACATCATGTCATCTTTCTTAATGCGTTACTCTGTTCTTATGAACTTAATACTCTAGATGCAAGCTGGATAGCGGTCGATGTGTGGGGTAATAGTAGTAGATGCAGACAGGAGTCGGTCTACTTGTCGCGGATGTGATGCCTATACATGATCATGCCTAAATAATCTCATAATTATTTGCTTTTCTATCAATTGCTCGACAGTACTTTGTTCACCCACCGTAATACTTATGATATCTTGAGAGAAGCCACTAGTGAAACCTATGGCCCCCGGGTCTATCTTTTATCATATAAGCTTTCAATCTACTTTTATTTGCATCTTTACTTTTCCAATCTATATCATAGAATACCAAAAATATATTTATCTTATCATAGTATCTCTATCAGATCTCACTTTCGCAAGTGGCCGTGAAGGGATTGACAACCCCTTTATTGTGTTGGTTGCGAGTTCTTTGTTTGTTTGTGTAGGTGTGTGGGACTTTTGAGGAGCCTCCTACTGGATTGATACCTTGGTTCTCAAAAACTGAGGGAAATACTTACTCTACTATTGCTGCATCACCCTTCATCTTCAAGGAAAACCAATGCAAGCTCAAGACGTAGCAAGAAGGATTTCTGGTGCCGTTGCCGGGGGGTCTTCGCTCAAGTCAAGACATACGAAGTACCCATCACAAACTCATATCCCTCGCATTTACATTATTTGCCATTTGCCTCTCGTTTTCCTCTCCCTCACTTCACCCTTGCCGTTTTATTCGCCCTCTATTTCCCAATCTTCTCCTCTCTCTTTTGTTTGCCTTTTTGTTTGCTTGTGTGTTGGATTACTTGTCACCATGGCGCAAGATAATACCAAATTGTGTGATTTCTCCAATACCAATAATAATGATTTCCTTAGTACTCCGATTGCTCCTCTTAATGATGTTGAGTCTTGTGAAATCAATACTGCTTTGCTGAATCTTGTTATGAAAGATCAATTCACCGACCTTCCTAGTGAAGATGCCGCTACCCATCTAAACAACTTTGTTGATTTGTGTGATATGCAAAAGAAGAAAGATACGGACAATGATATTGTTAAATTGAAGTTATTTCCGTTTTCCCTTAGAGGTCGTGCTAAAGTTTGGTTTTCGTCTTTGCCTAAAAATAGTATTGATTCTTAGAATAAGTGCAAAGATGCTTTTATCTCTAAGTATTTTCCTCCCGCTAAGATCATCACTCTTAGGAATGATATTACGAATTTTAAACAACTTGATAATGAGCATGTTGCCCAATCTTGGGAAAGAATGAAATTGATGATTCGCAATTGCCCTACTCATGGTTTGAATTTATGGATGATCATACCAAATTTTTATGCTAGATTGAATTTTGCTTCTAGAAATGTTTTAGATTCGGTCGCGGGAGGCATGTTTATGGAAATCACTTTAGGAGATGCTACAAAACTCCTTGATAATATTATGGCTAATTATTCTCAATGGCACACAAAAGATCTACTAGTAAAAAAAGTGCATGCTATAGAAGAAATTAATGTTTTGAGTGGAAAGATGGATGAACTTATGAAATTGTTTGCTACTAAGAGTGCTCCTATTGATCCCAATGATATGCATTTGTCTACTTTGATTGATAATAATAATGAATCTATGGATGTGAATTTTGTTGGTAGGAATAGTTTCGGAAACAATGCTTATAGAGGAAACTTTAGTCCTAGACCGTTCCCTAGTAATTCCTCTAATAATTATGGAAATTCCTACAATAATTCTTATGGTAATTTTAATAAGATTCCCTCTGATTTTGAGAATAGTGTAAAATAATTTATGATCTCTCAAAAGAATTTTAATGCCTTGCTTGAAGAAAAATTACTCAAGGTTGATGATTTGGCCAGGAACATTGATAGACTTTCGCTTGATGTTGATTCTTTGAAACTTAGATCTACTTATCCTAAGCATGATATCAATGAGTCTCTCAAAGCAATGAGAGTGTCCATTGATGAGTGCAAAGAAAGAACCGCTAGATTGCGTGCTAAGAAAGATTGCTTTCTAAAGGCGTGTTCTTCTAGTTTTCATGAAAATAATGATGAAGATCTTAAAGTTATTGATGTGTCCCCTATTTGATCTTTGTTTTGCAATATGAATCTTAATAATGATGTGACTGAAGATGAGTCAACTTTAGTTAAAAGGCATCCCAATAATTCGGAGTTTTTAGATCTTGATGCTAAATTTGGTAAAAGTGGGATTGGAGAGGTCAAGACTTTAAATAGCATTGAACCCACTATCTTGGATTTCAAGGAATTTAATTATGATAATTGTTCTTTAGAAGGTTGCATTTCCTTGTTACAATTCGTTGTGAATTCTCCTCATGCTTATAGTCAAAATAAAGCTTTTACCAAACATATCGTTGATGCCTTGATGCAATCTTTTGATGAAAAACTTAATTTGGAAGTTTCTATACCTAGAAACTTAATGATGATTGGGAACCTACTATAAAGATTAAAATTAAAGATCATGAGTGTTATGCTTTATGTGATTTGGGTGCTAGTGTTTCCACGATTCCGAAAACTTTATGTGATATTCTAGATTTCCATGATCTTGATGATTGCTCTTTAAATTTGCACCTTGCGGATTCCACAATTAAAAAGCCAATGGGAAGGATCAATGATGTTCTCATTGTTGCAAATAGAAATTTGGTGCCCATAGATTTTATCGTTCTTGATATAGATTGCAATCTTTCTTGCCCTATTATTCTTGGTAGACCTTTCGTTAGAACGATTACCGCGATTATTGATATGAAGGAAGGGAATATTAGATTCCAATTTCCATTAAGGAAAGGCATGGAGCACTTTCCAAGAAAGAAAGTCAAATTACCTTATGAATCTATCATGCGAGCTACTTATGAATTGAGTGCCAAAGAGGGCACTACTTAGATCTATCCTTGCTTTCATGCCTAGCTAGGGGCGTTAAATGATAGCGCTAGTTGGGAGGCAATCCAATTTTATTTGTGTTTTTTATTTTTGTTTCTGTTTAGTAATAAATTTTGCATCTACCTTCTGTTTAGATGTGTTTTTATGTTTTAATTAGTTTTTGTGCCAAGTAGAACCTATAGGATAACCTATGGTGATAGTTAATTTTATTCAGCTGAAAAACAGAAACTTTGCGCGCACGAATTTAGTTTTGTTAAATCACGGAAACGTGCTTTTGCGTTTATTATTTTTCTGATCAATAGACAAATTTTCCAGGACTTACTATTTTTGTAGGATTTTTAGAGTTCCAGAAGTTTGCGTTAGTTACAGATTGCTACAGACTGTTCTGTTTTTGACAGATTATGTTTTTCGTGTGTTGTTTGCTTATTTTGATGCATCTATGGCTAGTATTAAGTGGTATGAACCATAGAGAACTTGAAATACAGTAGGTTCAACACCAATATAAATAAAGAATGAGTTCATTACAGTACCTTATGTGGTGGTTTTGCTTTCTTTCACTAACAGAGCTTATGAGATTTCCTATTGAGTTTTGCGTTGTGAAGTTTTCATGTTTTGGGTAAAGATTTGATGGACTATGGAATAAGGAGTGGTAATTACCTAAGCTTGGGGATGCCCATGGCACCCCAAGATATTCAAGAATAGCCAAAAGCCTAAGCTTGGGGATGCCCCCGGAAGGCATCCCCTCTTTCGTCTTCGTTTATCGGTAACTTTACTTGGAGCTATATTTTTATTCGCCACATGATATGTGTTTTGCTTGGAGCATCTTGTATGATATTAGTATTTGCTTTTTAATTTTCCAAAATCATCCTTGCTGTACACACCTTTTGGGAGAAGCCCACTTGATTGGAATTTATTAGAATACTCTATGTGCTTCGCTTATATCTTTTGAGCTAGATAGTTTTTGCTCTAGTGCTTCACTTATATCTTTTAGAGCACGGCAGTGGCTTAATTTTGTAGAAATTACTAGTCTCTCATGCTTCACTTATATTATTTTGAGAGTCTCTTAGAACAGCATGGTATTTTCTATGGTTATAAAATTGGTCCTAGAATGGTGGGCATCCAAGTTGGGTATAATAAAAAGTATCATAGGAAGTGAATTGGATGCTATGATCAATTTGATACTTGATAATTGTTTTGAGATATGGAGGTAGTGATATTAAAGTCATGCTAGTTGGGTGATTATGAATTTAAAGAATGCTTGTCTTGAAGTTAGCAAGTCCCGTAGCATGCACGTATGGTTAAAGTTGTGTAACAAATTTGAAACATGAGGTGTTCTTAGATTGTGCGTCCTTATGAGTGGCGGTCGGGGACGAGCGATGGTCTTTTCCTACCAATCTATCCCTCTAGGAGCATGCGCGTAGTGCTTGGTTTTTGATGACTTGTAGATTTTTGCAATAAGTATATGAGTTCTTTTGACTATTGTTGAGTCCATGGATTATACGCACTTTTACCTTTCCATCATTGCTAGCCTCTTCGGTACCATGCATTGCCCTTTCTCACCTTGAGAGTTGGTGCAAACTTTTCCGGTGCATCCAAACCCCGTGATATGATACACTCTATCACACATAAACCTCCTTATATCTTCCTCAAAACAGCCACCATACCTACCTATTATGGCATTTCCATAGCCATTCCGAGATATATTGCCATGCAACTTTCCACCGTTCCGTTTATCATCATGACACGCATTACTATTGTCATATTGCCATTGGATGATCATGTAGTTGACATCGTATTTGTGGCAAGGCCACTTTGGATAATTTTTCATACATGTCACTCTTGATTCATTGCCCATCCCAGTACACCACCGGAGGCATTCATATAGAGTCATATCTTGTTCTAGTTTTGAGTTGTAATTCATGAGTTGTAAATCAATAAAAGTGTGATGATCATCATTATTAGAGCATTGTCCCCAAAAAGAAAAAAAGGCCAAAAAGAAAAAAAAAGAAAGGCCAAAGAAAAAAAAGAAAAAAAAGAAGAAAGGCTAAAAAAAAGGCCCAAAAAAAGAAAAAAGAAAAAAATGAAAATAAATAAAAAGGGGGCAATGTTACTATATCTTTTCCACACTTGTGCTTCAAAGTAGCACCATGTTCTTCATATAGAGAGTCTCATATGTTGTCACTTTCATATACTAGTGGGATTTTTTCATTATAGAACTTGGCTTGTATATTCCTACGATGGGCTTCCTCAAAATGCCCTAGGTCTTCGTGAGCAAGCAAGTTGGATGCACACCCACTAGTTTTCTTTTGTTGAGCTTTCATACATTTATAGCTCTAGTGCATCCGTTGCATGGCAATCCATACTCCTCATGTTGACATCAATTGATGGGCATCTCCATAGCCCGTTGATTATCCTCGTCAATGTGAGACTTTCTCCTTTTTTGTCTTCTCCACACAATCCCCATCATCATATTCTATTCCACCCGTAGTGCTATATCCATGGCTCACGCTCATGTACTGCGTGAAAGTTGAAAAAGTTTGAGATTATTTAAGTACGAAACAATTTCTTGGCTTGTCATTGGGGGTGTATAATTTGGGAGCGTTTTTGTGTGACGAAAATGAAGCATAGCCTAACTATATGATTTTTGTAGGGATGAACTTTCTTTAGCCATGTTATTTTGAGAAGACATGATTGCTTTGATTAGTATGCTTGAAGTATTACTATTTCTTATGTCAATATGAACTTTTATTTTGAATCATTTGGATCTGAACATTCATGCCACAATAAAGAAAATTACATTGAGAATTATGCTAGGTAGCATTCTACATCAAAAATTCTGTTTTTATCATTTACCTACTCAAGGACGAGCAGGAATTAAACATGGGGATGCTTGATACGTCTCCAACGTATCTATAATTTTTGATTGTTCCATGCTATTATATTACCCGTTTTGGATGTTTATGGGCTTTACTTTATACATTTATATCATTTCTAGGACTAACCTACTAACCGGAGGCCTAGCCCGTATTGCTGTTTTTTTTTGCCTATTTCAGTATTTCGAAGAAAAGGAATATCAAACGGAGTCCAAACGTCCAAACGGAATGAAATCTTCGGGAGCGTGATTTTTGGAACGAACGTGATCCAGAGGACTTGGAGTGCAAGTCAAGAAGCAGTCAAGGCGGCCATGAGGGTGGAGGGCGCGCCCACCCCTACAGGGCGTGCCCCTATCTCGTGGGCCCCTCGGGCGGCCATTGACCTACTTCTTCCTCCTATATATACCCACGTACCCCGAGAACATGAGGGGAAGCAAGGAAAAACTATTTCCACCACCGTAACCTTCTGTATCCACGAGATCCCATCTTGGAGCCTTCGCCGGCGCTCTGCCGGAGGGGGAATCGAGCATGGAGGGCTTCTACATCAACACCATAGCCCCTCTGATGAGTTGCGAGTAGTTTACCACAGACCTTTGGGTCCATAGCTATTAGCTAGATGGCTTCTTCTCTCTTTTTGGATCTCAATACCATGTTCTCCTCGATCTTCTTGGAGATCTATTCGATGTAACTCTTTTTGCGGTGTGTTTGTCGAGATCCGATGAATTGTGGGTTTATGATCAAGTTTATCTATGAGTAATATTTGAATCTCCTCCGAATTCTTTTATGTGTGATTAAGTTATCTTTGCAAGTCTCTTCGAATTATCTGTTTGGTTTGGCCTACTAGATTGATTTGGCCTCCTCGAATTATCTATTGGATGTAACTCTTTTTGCGGTGTGTTTGTCGAGATCCAATGAATTGTGGGTTTATGATCAAGTTTATCTATGAGTAATATTTGAATCTCCTCTGAATTCTTTTATGTGTGATTAAGTTATCTTTGCAAGTCTCTTGGGGGCGCGCCAGGCACCCTTGTGGCCTCCTCGTTCGCTTCTTGACGTCCACTCCAAGTCTCCTGGGTTGCATTTGTTCCAAAAAGATCGCTCCCAAAGGTTTCATTCCATTTGGACTCCGTTTGATATTCCTTTTCTTCGAAACACTGAAATAGGCAAAAAAAACAACAATTCGGGTTGGGCCTCCGGTTAGTAGGTCAGTCCTAAAAATGATATAAAAGTTTAAAGTAAAGCCCATAAACATCAAAAACGGGTAATATAATAGCATGGAACAATAAAAAAATTATAGATACGTTTGAGACGTATCAAGCATCCCCAAGCTTAATTCCTGCTCGTCCTCGAGTAGGTAAATGATAAAAACAGAATTTTTGATGTGGAATGCTACCTAGCATAATTCTCAATGTAATTTTCTTTATTGTGGCATGAATGTTCAGATCCAAATGATTCAAAATAAAAGTTCATATTGACATGATAAACAATAATACTTCAAGCATACTTAACAAAGCAATCATGTCTTCTCAAAATAGCATGGCTAAAGAAAGCTATCCCTACAAAATCATATAGTCTGGCTATGCTCTATCTTCATCACACAAAGTATTTAATCATGCACAACCCCGATGACAAGCCAAGCAATTGTTCCATACTTTAGTATTCTCAAACTTTTTCAAATTTCACGCATTACATGAGCGTGAGCCATGGACATAACACTATATGTGGAATAGAATGGTGGTTGTGGAGAAGACAAAAAAGGAGAAGATAGTCTCACATCAACTAGGCGTATCAACGGGATATGGAGATGCCCATTAATAGATATCAATGTGAGTGAGTAGGGATTGCCATCCAACGGATGCGCTAGAGCTATAAATGTATGAAAGCTCAATAAAAGAAACTAAGTGTGTGTGCATCCAACTTGCTTGCTCACGAAGACCTAGGGCGTTTTGAGGAAGCCCATCATTGGAATATACAAGCCAAGTTCTATAATGAAAAATTCCCACTAGTATATGAAAGTGACAACATAGGAGACTCTCTATCATAAAGATCATGGTGCTACTTTGAAGCACAATTGTGGTAAAAGGATAGTAGCATTGTCCCTTCTCTCTTTTTCTCTCATTTTTTTATTTGGACTTTCTCTTTTTTTATTTGGCCTTTCTCTTTTTTTTGTAAAGTCCGAAGTCTCATCCCGACTTGTGGGGGAATCATAGTCTCCATCATCCTTTCCTCACTTGGGACAATGCTCTAACAATGAAGATCATCACACTTTTATTTACTTACAACTCAATATTACAACTCGATACTTAGAACAAAATATGACTCTATATGAATGCCTCCAGTGGTGTACCGGGATATGCAATGAATCAAGAGCGACATGTATGGAATTATGAAGGTGGCTTTGCCATAAATATGATGTCAACTACACATGATCAGGCAAGAGCAATATGACAATGATGATGCGTGTCATAACAAATGGAACGGTGGAAAGTTGCATGGCAATATAGCTCGGAATGGCTATGGAAATGCCATAATAGGTAGGTATGATGGTTGTTTTGAGGAAGGTATATGGTGGGTGTATGGTACCGGCGAAAGTTGCACGACACAAGAGAGGCTAGCAATGGTGGAAGGGTGAGAGTGCGTATAATCCATGGACTCAACATTAGTCATAAAGAACTCATATACTTATTACGAAAATCTACAAGTCTTTGAAAACAAAATACTACGCGCATGCTCCTAGGGGGATAGATTGGTAGGAAAAGAACATCGTTTGTCCCCGACCGCCACTCATAAGGAAGACAATCAATAAATAAATTATGCTCCAACTTCATCACAAAGCGGTTCACCATACGTGCATGCTACGGGAATCACAAACTTCAACACAAGTATTCCTCAAATTCATAATTACCCCACTAGCATGAATCTAATATCACCATCCTCATATCTCAAAACAATTATCAAGCATCAAATGATCATAGCATCCAATTCACTTTCTATGATAGTTTTTATTATACCCAACTTGGATGCCCATCATTCTAGGACCAACTTTATAACCATAGCAAATACCATGCTGTTCTAAAAGACTCTCAAAATAATATAAGTGAAGCATGAGAGATCAACAATTTCTACAAAATTAAACCACCGCCGTGCTCTAAAAGGTATAAGTGAAGCACTACAGCAAAAATTATCTAGCTCAAAAGATATAAGTGAAGCACATAGAGTATTCTAATAAATTCCAAATCATGTGGGTTTCTCCCAAAAGATGTGTAAAACAAGGATGATTGTGGTAATCTAAAAAGCAAAGACTCATATCATACAAGACACTCCAATCAAAACACATATCATGTGGCGAATAAAACTATAGATCCAAGTAAAGTTACCAATAAACGAAGAAGAAAGAGGGGATGCCTTCCGGGGCATTGATACGTCCATTTTGCATCATGCTTTTATATCAATATTTATTGCATTATGGGCTGTTATTACACATTATATCTCAATACTTATGGCTATTCTCTCTTATTTTACAAGGTTTACCATGAAGAGGGGGGATGCCGGCAGCTGGAATTCTGGCTGGAAAAGGAGCAAACATTGGAAACCTATTCTGCACTGCTCCAAAAATCCTGAAACTTGATGGAAGTCAGTTTTAGAATTAATAAGAATTATTGAGCGAATAAACTACCAGAGGGAGCCCACACCCTGGCCAGGAGGGTGGGGGCACGCCCACCCCTACTGGGCACGCCGCCTGTCTCCTAGGCCCCCTGGTAGCCCTCCGGTGCTCATTTTCTGCTATATGAAGGCTTTTACCCTGAAAAAAAAATCAAAGGCAACCTTATCGGATGAAACTCCACCGGCACGAGGCGGAACCTTGGCGGAACCAATCTAGAGCTCCGACAGAGCTATTCTGCCGGGGAAACTTCCCGCCGGGAGGGGGAAATCATCACCATCGTCATCACCAATGATCCTCTCATCGAGAGGGGGTCAATCTCCATCAACACCTTCACCAGCACCATCTCCTCTCAAAACCCTAGTTCATCTCTTGTATCCAATCTTGTATCAAAACCACAAATTGGTACCTGTGGGTTGCTAGTAGTGTTGATTACTCCTTGTAGTTGATGCTAATTGGTTTACTTGGTGGAAGATCATATGTTCAGATCCTTAATGCATATTATTACTCCTCTGATTATGAACATGAATATGCTTTGTGAGTAGTTACGTTTGTTCCTGAGGACATGGGTGAAGTCTTGCTATTAGTAGTCATGTGAATTTGATATTCGTTCGATATTTTGATGAGATGTATGTTGTCTCTCCTCTAGTGGTGTTATGTGAACATCGACTACATGACACTTCACCATTATTTGGGCCTAGAGGAAGGCATTGGGAAGTAATAAGTAGATGATGGGTTGCTAGAGTGACAAAAGCTTAAACCCTAGTTTATGTGTTGCTTCGTAAGGGGCTGATTTGGATCCATATGTTTAATGCTGTGGTTAGGTTTACCTTAATACTTCTTTTGTAGTTGCGGATGTTTGCAATAGGGGTTAATCATAAGTGGGATGCTTGTCCAAGTAAGGGCAGTACCCAAGCACCGGTCCACCCACATATCAAATTATCAAAGTACCGAACGCGAATCATATGAGCGTGATGAAAACTAGCTTGACGATAATTCCCATGTGTCCTCGGGAGCTCTTTTCTCATTATAAGAAATTGTCCAGGCTTGTCCTTTTCTACAAAAAGGATTGGGACACCTTGCTGCACTTTAGTTACTTTCACTGCTTGTTACTCGTTCGAGGAAATGACCAACAGACCAAAGATCGTTCGAGGAAATGACAAGTACCAGATGTTGACTTGCGGTCCACACGATCACCAGCATAGTCAGAGTAAGAATATCCAATGAGATCAAAAGTAGAGCCCTTGGGGTACCATAATCCTAGTGTTGGTGTGTGAGCTAGATATCAAAGAATATGCTTCACAGCCTTATGGTGTGATTCCTTCGGTGTAGCTTGAAATCGGGCACACATGCAAACACTAAGCATTATATCTGGCCTAGATGCACATAAGTACAATAAAGAGCCAATCATGGAGCGGTATACCTTGTGATCGAAGTCAATACCATTTTCATCAGTGCATAGATGGCCATTTCTGGGCATAGGAATTTTGACGCCTTTGCAATCTTGCATGCTGAATTTCCTCAGGACATCCTTGAGGTATTTCTCCTGAGATATGAATATGCCATTGTGCTGCTGACGAATTTGAAGACCTAAGAAGAATTTCAATTCTCCCATCATAGACATTTGATATTCTTGACTCATCATATAGGCAAATTCATCACTATAGCATTGGTCAGTACAGCCAAAGATAATATCATCAATGTATATTTGGCACACCAACAGTTCACCATCATAAGATTTAGTAAAGAGAGCAGGGTCGAGTGAACCGGGTGTGAAGCCATTCTTCACGAAGAATTCCTTCAAAGAGTCATACCACGCCCGAGGGGCCTACTTGAGGCCATAGAGGGCCTTGTGGAGTCTGAAGACTTTGTCAGGATTCTTTGGATCTTCAAAACCTGGGGGTTGAGCAACATATACTTCTTCCTCAAGCTTACCATTGAGGAATGCACTTTTCACATCCATTTGATATAAAGTGATATTATGATGGTTAGCATAAGCAAGTAATATGCGAATAGCCTCAAGTCTAGAAACAGGTGCAAAAGTTTCATCGAAATCAATTCTTTCAACCTGTGTGTAGCCTTGAGCTACAAGTCGCGCCTTATTCCTCACCACAAGGACATTTTCATCTTGCTTGTTGCGGTAGATCCACTTTGTGCCGATGATATTATGCTTGCGAGGATCTGGACGTTTGACCAGTTCCCAGACATTGTTGAGCTCGAACTGATGTAATTCTTCTTGCATGGCCTGAATCCACTCAGGCTCCAGAAATGCTTCATCTACCTTAGTGAGCTCTGTGATAGAGACAAAAGCATAGTGCCCACAAAAGTTAGATAAATGTGAAGCTTTTGAGCGTGTGAGAGGACCTGGCACTCGAATGTCATCGATGATCTTTTCAACTTGCACTTCTTTTGCAATGCGAGGATGAGCTGGTTGTCGTTGAGGAATTTGATCAACATTTTCTCCAGCACCATTTTCTTCAGCATTTTCATCAAGTGCACCAGCTCGATTTTCTTCACGTTCAGGAATGAATTCTTTAGTAGATTCTTCGGTAGGAATAACATCCTCAGTAGCCTTGAGCTTGATAGAATCCTCAGGTGCTGGTTCATCTATCACAGAAGGTAGGTGCTCTCTTTGCGAGCCATTAGTTTCATCGAACCGCACATCTACAGTTTCAACAACCTTGTGAAGAACGTTGTTGAAGACTCTGTAGGTGTGCGAGTCCTTTCCGTAACCAAGCATAAAACCTTCATGTGCTTTCGGTGCAAATTTAGCATTGTGATGAGGATCTCTAATCCAACATTTAGCACCGAAGACTTTGAAATAACTCACATTGGGTTTCTTGTCAGTGAGGAGTTCATAGGCAGTTTTCTTGAAGAATTTGTGAAGATATACCCGATTGATGACGTGGCACGTAGTATCAATTGCCTCAATCCAGAAACGACGAGACGTCTTGTATTCATCAAGCATAGTGCGAGCCATTTCAGCGAGGGTTCTGTTCTTGCGCTCCACGACGCCATTCCGCTGAGGAGTATAAGGAGCAGATAACTCATGAGTAATACCAAGTTCATCAAGATAGCCATCAAGACCAGAATTCTTGAACTCAGTCCCATTGTCAGTTCTGATGTGCTTGATCTTCACACTAAAGTTGGTTGAAGCCCTCGAGGAAAATCGTTTGAAGATTTCCTGCACTTCATGTCTGTAAGTGACAATGTGTACCCATGTGTAACGAGAATAGTCATCAACAATAACAAAGCCATATAGAGATGCATCATTTGAAACAGGAGAATAATGATTAGGACCAAAGAGATCCATGTGAAGCAATTCAAATGGACGAGTAGTGGTCATGATAGTCTTCGCTGGATGATTGGCCTTTGTCATCTTTCCAGCTTCACAAGCTCCGCATAAGTGATCCTTGAGGAATTTGACATTTTCAATGCCAATGACATGCTTCTTCTTTGCAAGCGTGTTCAGATTCCTCATGCAGCGTGACCAAGTCGTCGATGCCATAGCCAGCCTTCTGATGCTTTTGCAAGTAAGCACACGACTGGTTGTGATCCTGTAGAGAAATCAACAATATACAGATCTCCTCTCCTAAAGCCTTCGAAGACTTTGGAATGGTCAGCTTCCATGATCACAACACAACGATACTTGCCAAAGACAACAACCATATCGAGATCACAAAACATTGAGACAGACATGAGGTTGTATCCTAAGGACTCGACAAGCATGACTTTGTCCATGTGTCGATCCTTTGAGATCGCAACCTTACCTAGACCCAATACTTGACTTTTGCCTTTGTCAGCGAAGATGATATGCTTCAGATGTGACAGTGATAAAGGAGCATCCATCAATAGATTCTTGTCACCAGTCATGTGATTTGTACATCCACTATCGAGGACCCACTCATTTGCTTTGGGCTGATCATCCTGCAGATGAATTTGTGCATCTTACGAACTCATATACTTCATCAGTGAAGAATATGACGTCAAATTCATCAGTTCAATTTCATTAATCAATAGCACAGATAAGCAGTATGAGGACATGTGAAATGAAATTTCATTTCATCATGATTCGCCTGCGTCCTTTCAGGCATTTTTGTCAGCCCCCAACAAATTCTTCAGACGTTAAAGCACGTCTGGAGGACTGACCCTGCAGAAGAAGTTAGTTCTTTTTCTTCACCACCCACATCTGAAGGGGTGGCAAAGAATTGATCACTCTGCGAGCACCATATGAAAAAGGTTGCATAGAAGCTAGTCCACTTTGTTTCACATAAGAGGGGTTAGGGTAAGCATATGAATAAGCAGAGAAATTCTTCGAGGACTTATGAACATAATGATTTGAAGAATAATGCGCATATTCATAGCCCTTAGCTCTGCCCTGCGAAACAGAAGGGTTAGCACGATGATGATCATATGAGGACTTTGATCCATTTGAGGAATTTGATCCATGTGAAGAGTTTGGTCCGTATGAGGACTTGGATCCATATGAAGAATTTGGTCCATATGAAGAGTTTGATCTGGGGTTCCTATTCTTCACAGGTGGTGTCATGAGGACATTCACCTGAAGACTTTCAACATAACTTTTGGGGACCAAGATTTTCTTCATAGGGGAACCGTTCCTGCAGTTAGTCCCAACATATCTAGCAAATACTTCACCATTCTGATTTTTGAACAGTTTATAGTTGGAGTCAAATGACTCATCAAAAGAATGAGGAGATTCACATGTAAAGCCAGATAAGTTGGATGGATCAACTGGAGGTCCCTTTGCAGCAACCCATGAGGTTTTGGGGTACTGCTCAGGCTTCCAATATGTTCCATCGGCATTGAGTTTCCTCTCAAAGGCAATACCCTCTTTCCTAGGGTTTCTGTTGTGGATCTGCTTTTTGAGCACATCACAAAGAATCCGATGCCCTTTGAGGCTTTTGTACATGCCTCTCGTGTACAATTCCTTCAGCCCTGCATCCTCAGTGATACTAGCAATGTCCTCAGATGAGGAATTAATGATAGCAGAGGCAGGTGAAGAATTTGTAACATTTGAAGCCTTTGAACATTCAGGTGAAGAATTAGCAGATTCACGTTCAATGCACTTTAAGCATGGAGGAACAAATTCTTCCTGAGAAGCGCTAATTTGTTGAGCAAGTAATGAATCGCGCTCCTTCAGAAGATCTTCATAACTCACTCTTAGCTTCTCAAGATCTTGCTTTCTTTGAAGAAATTCATAAGAAAGCTTCTCGTGATCAGATAAGAGAGTTTTATGATGACTCTGAAGGTTGTCAAACTTAGACTGAAGTCTCTGAAGATTTTCAGTTAAGTCTTTAGTGCGGTCCATTTCATCACCCAACATATCATCACTTTTGTCTAGCATGTTTTGAAGTTTTTCAATAGCCTTTTGTTGTTTCACAGCAATCTTATCAAGTTTAGAGTAGCTAGGCTAAAGATTTTCATCAGATTCATCCTCACTGGATTCAGAGGAGGGGTATTTTGTTACCTTGGCACCCTTTGCCATGAAGCAATAGGTGGGAGCATAGTCATCATTGTCTTCGTCGGCCTTGTTGATGAGGTCAATTTCTTTAGAGTTGAAGATTGACTTGCTGACGAATGCAGTAGCGAGAGCCAGACTCGCCACACCAGACTCGGACTCCTCAGATGCCTCCTCTTCCTCATGTTCCTCAGATTCAGCTTCAGAGTCCATTTCCTTGCCAATGAATGCCCGAGCCTTCTTGGAGCTGCTCTTCTTGTGAGATGAAGACTTCGAGGATTTTGATGATGAAGATTTTGACGATTTCTTCTTCTTCTTAGCATCATCAGAACTGTAATCCTTGTATTTATTCTTCTTCAATTCCTTTTCCCATTGAGGACAATCCTGAATATAGTGACCAGGTTTCTTGCATTTATGGCAAAGTCTTCTCTTATAGTCACTTGATGAGGAATCACTGCTTCTTGAGGATTTTCCAAAGCGACCACGTCTTGAGAACTTCTGGAAATTCTTCACGAGCAGTGATAGCTCCTGGTTCAATTCTTCAGGATCACCAAGGCTACTACCAGAATCTTCACATTCAGATTCAGACACAACCTTGGCCTTCAAGGCACGTGTTTTGCCATAGCCTGAACCATAGAGATCCCTCTTTTCAGCAAGCTGGAACTCATGAGTATTTAGCCTCTCGAGGATATCAGCGGGATCTAGTGACTTGTAATCAGCACGTTCTTGTATCATCAGTGCCAGAGTATCAAATGAAGAATCTAGCGATCTCAGCAATTTCTTCACCACCTCATGGTCGGTGATGTCAGTGGCGCTAAGCGCTTGAAGCTCATTTGAGATGTCAGTGAGGCGATCAAAGGTTTGCTGAACATTTTCATTGTCAAGTCTTTTGAAGCGGTTGAAGAGATTGCGAAGAACGTCAACACGAGAGTCACGTTGAGTTGAGACTCCTTCGTTTACTTTGGAGAGCCTATCCCAGATAAGCTTAGCAGTTTCCAAAGCACTCACTCTTCCATACTGTCCTTTGCTCAGATGACCACAAATGATATTCTTCGCTTGAGAATCGAGTTGACTGAATCTCTTCACATCAGCAGCATTCAAGGAAGGTGTGACTAAGGGAACACCATTTTCCACAACGTACCAGAGATCGTTGTCAATTGCTTCAAGATGCATTCGCATCTTATTCTTCCAGTAGGGATAGTCTGTGCCATCGAAGGTAGGACACCCAGCGGAGACCTTGATCATACCTGTGGTCGACATAACTAAATCTCCAGGTGGTTAAACCAAAATCACACAGAACAAGGGAATACCTTGCTCTGATACCAATTGAAAGTGCGTTATATCGACTAGAGGGGGTGTGAATAGGCGATTTTTATGAATTCTTCACTAAAGAATTTGCCGGTGAGGAAATTCCTTAGCGAAGAACTACTTGCAGCGGAATAAGTACTCAGAAGTAAGCATAACAGGATACAGACATAGTCATCATGATGAAATGAAGACAAGCACAGAGTACAGAAAGCGTAAACACATGATAGCATAAGATGAAGACAAACAGACTAAAGAAATTGAACTGAGGAAATTGAGAAAGTCTTCAGTCAAAGTCTTCAAAACACAGATATGAACAAACACTCAACACAGTAATGAGGAAATGAAAGAGTTGAGGAAATAGAACCAGTTAGGTTGGTGAAGACAATGATTTGGTAGACCAGTTCGAACTGCTGTCTCAGTTGTACATCTGGTTGGAGCGGCTGAGTATTTAAACTCGAGGACACACAGTCCCGGACACCCAGTCGCTGAGCACGTAGCTCAGGACACCAAGTCCTCACCGTATTGTCCTTGAACTAAGGTCACACAGACCTCGTCCAATCAATCGTGGTAAGTCTTCAAGGCGACTTCCAAACCTTCACAGACTCGGTCACTCGGCGATCCACAATTCCTCTTGGATGCTCTAGACCATGACGCCTAACCGTCTGGAAGAAGCATAGTCTTCAAAGGTAACAAGCGTCGGATCCACGCGGGATCAATCTCTTCAGTGATGCTCAATCACTTTGGGTTTGTAGGTGTTTGGGTTTGGGTTTTTCCTCACTTGATGATTTTCGCTCAAAGTCCTCGGAGGATGGGTTGCTCTCAAATGACAAGTGTCAGTTTCTCTTGGAGCAGCCAACCAGCTAGTGGTTGTAGGGGGCGGCTATTTATAGCCTAGGGAGCAGCCCGACATGATAAGACATAAATGCCCTTGTCTGATATGACCGTTAGGTGGATAAGATATTTTGGGACAACTGGCGCGTAGCACAACAACGGTCAGAAATTTGACTCTCAAATTCCTCAGGGCTATCATGTTCCTCACTATGTAGGCAATCTGCACTGGCGAATTCCTAACTCCTCGGTCAGAACAAATTCCTCAGCGAGCAAAAGAACTTCATCTCTGTTAGTGAAGAAATTGACTGAACTGTATGAGATTTCCAAAGGCTTCACTCGAAGGGTTTGGTAGGTGTAGGATTTTGAGTTGAGCATCACTTGGAAATTTTTCCTTAGTATTTCCTCGACCCCCTTTAACAGTACGGTGTTTCCTATGACTCAAGAAAGAGAAAAACAAAACTATGAAAACTAGGTCTTCAAGCTTCATATTCCTCACATGAATACCAAGTCTTCACGGACACACCAATTTCTTCACTTTCAAAGTCTTCATGAAAGTCTTCAGGAATACCAAAATCTTCAGTCAAAGATATTCATTTTTAGGGGTCGACTTTCTCTGTAAATATCAAACTCCTCATAGACTTATAGACCTGTGTACACTCACAAACACATTAGTCTCTTAACCTATAAGTCTTCAATACACCAAAATCACTAAGGGGCACTAGATGCACTTACAATCAATCTAGTAGGAGGCTCCTCAAAAGTCCCACGCACCTACACAAATAAATAAGAACCTCGCAACCAACGCGATAAAGGAGTTGTCAATCCCTTCACGGAAACTTGCGAAAGTGAGATTTGATAGATATAATAAGATAAGGTAAATATTTTTGGTATTTTTATGATATAGATTGGAAAGTAAAAAATGCAAATAAAAGTAGATGGAAAACTTATATGATAAAAGATAGACCCGGGGGCCATAGGTTTCACTAGTGGCTTTTCTGAAGATAGCATAAGTATTACGGTGGGTGAACTAATTACTGTCGAGCAATTGATAGAAAAGTGCATAGTTATGAGATTATCTAGGCATGATCATATATATAGGCATCACGTCCGCAACAAGTAGATCGAAAAGATTCTGCATCTACTACTATTACTCCACACATCGACCGACTCCTACCAGCATCTAGAGTATTAAGTTCATAAGAACAGAGTAACGCATTAAGAAAGATGACATGATGTAGAGGGATAAACTCATGCAATATGATATAAACCCCATATTTTTAACCTCGATGGCAACAATACAATACGTTCCTTGTGATACGTCTCCAACATATCTATAATTTTTGATTGTTCCATGCTATTATATTACCCGTTTTGGACGTTTATGGGCTTTACTTTACATATTTATATCATTTTTGGGACTAACCTACTAACTGGAGCCGAGCCCGTATTGCTGGTTTTTTGCCTATTTCAGTATTTCGAAGAAAAGGAATATCAAATGGAGTCCAAACGGAATGAAACCTTCAGGAGCGTGATTTTTGAAACGAACGTGATCCAGAGGACTTGGAGTGCAAGTCAAGAAGCAGTCGAGGCGGCCACGAGGGTGGAGGGCACGCCCCCTATCTCGTGGGCCCCTCGGGCGGCCACCGACCTACTTATTCCTCCTATATATACCCACGTACCCCGAGAATATCAGGGGAGCCAACGAAAAACTATTTTGACCACTGTAACCTTCTGTATCCGTGAGATCCCATCTTGGAGCCTTCGCCGGGGCTCCGCCGGAGGGGAATCCACCACGGAGGGCTTCTACATCAACACCATAGCCCCTCCGATGAGTTGTGAGTAGTTTACCACAGACCTTCGGGTCCATAGTTATTAGCTAGATGCTTCTTCTCTCTTTTTGGATCTCAATACCATGTTCTCCTCGATCTTCTTGGAGATCTATTCGATGTAACTCTTTTTGCGGTGTGTTTGTCGAGATCCGATGAATTGTGGGTTTATGATCAAGTTTATCTATGAGAAATATTTGAATCTCCTCTAAATTCTTTTATGTGTGATTAAGTTATCTTTGGAAGTCTATTCGAATTATCAGTTTGGTTTGTCCTACTAGATTGATCTTTCTTGCAATGGGAGAAGTTCTTAGATTTGGGTTCAATCTTGCCGTGTCCTTTCCCAGTGACAGCAGGGGAAGCAAGGCACGTATTGTATTGTTGCCATCGAGGATAAAAAGATGGGGTTTATATCATATTGCATGAGTTTATCCCTCTACATCATGTCATCTTTCTTAATGCGTTACTTTGTTCTTATGAACTTAATACTCTAGATGCAAGCTGGACAGCGGTCGATGTGTGGGGTAATAGTAGTAGATGCAGACAGGAGTCGGTCTACTTGTCGCGGATGTGATGCCTATACATGATCATGCCTAAATAATCTCATAATTATTTGCTTTTCTATCAATTGCTCGACAGTACTTTGTTCACCCACCGTAATACTTATGATATCTTGAGAGAAGCCACTAGTGAAACCTATGGCCCCCGGGTCTATCTTTTATCATATAAGCTTTCAATCTACTTTTATTTGCATCTTTACTTTTCCAATCTATATCATAGAATACCAAAAATATATTTATCTTATCATAGTATCTCTATCAGATCTCACTTTCGCAAGTGGCCGTGAAGGGATTGACAACCCCTTTATTGTGTTGGTTGCGAGTTCTTTGTTTGTTTGTGTAGGTGTGTGGGACTTTTGAGGAGCCTCCTACTGGATTGATACCTTGGTTCTCAAAAACTGAGGGAAATACTTACTCTACTATTGCTGCATCACCCTTCCTCTTCAAGGAAACCAATGCAAGCTCAAGACGTAGCAAGAAGGATTTCTGGTGCCGTTGCCGGGGGGTCTTCGCTCAAGTCAAGACATACGAAGTACCCATCACAAACTCATATCCCTCGCATTTACATTATTTGCCATTTGCCTCTCGTTTTCCTCTCCCTCACTTCACCCTTGCCGTTTTATTCGCCCTCTATTTCCCAATCTTCTCCTCTCTCTTTTGTTTGCCTTTTTGTTTGCTTGTGTGTTGGATTACTTGTCACCATGGCGCAAGATAATACCAAATTGTGTGATTTCTCCAATACCAATAATAATGATTTCCTTAGTACTCCGATTGCTCCTCTTAATGATGTTGAGTCTTGTGAAATCAATACTGCTTTGCTGAATCTTGTTATGAAAGATCAATTCACCGACCTTCCTAGTGAAGATGCCGCTACCCATCTAAACAACTTTGTTGATTTGTGTGATATGCAAAAGAAGAAAGATACGGACAATGATATTGTTAAATTGAAGTTATTTCCGTTTTCCCTTAGAGGTCGTGCTAAAGTTTGGTTTTCGTCTTTGCCTAAAAATAGTATTGATTCTTAGAATAAGTGCAAAGATGCTTTTATCTCTAAGTATTTTCCTCCCGCTAAGATCATCACTCTTAGGAATGATATTACGAATTTTAAACAACTTGATCATGAGCATGTTGCCCAATCTTGGGAAAGAATGAAATTGATGATTCGCAATTGCCCTACTCATGGTTTGAATTTATGGATGATCACACCAAATTTTTATGCTAGATTGAATTTTGCTTCTAGAAATGTTTTAGATTCGGTCGCGGGAGGCATGTTTATGGAAATCACTTTAGGAGATGCTACAAAACTCCTTGATAATATTATGGCTAATTATTCTCAATGGCACACAAAAGATCTACTAGTAAAAAAAGTGCATGCTATAGAAGAAATTAATGTTTTGAGTGGAAAGATGGATGAACTTATGAAATTGTTTGCTACTAAGAGTGCTCCTATTGATCCCAATGATATGCATTTGTCTACTTTGATTGATAATAATAATGAATCTATGGATGTGAATTTTGTTGGTAGGAATAGTTTCGGAAACAATGCTTATAGAGGAAACTTTAGTCCTAGACCGTTCCCTAGTAATTCCTCTAATAATTATGGAAATTCCTACAATAATTCTTATGGTAATTTTAATAAGATTCCCTCTGATTTTGAGAATAGTGTAAAATAATTTATGATCTCTCAAAAGAATTTTAATGCCTTGCTTGAAGAAAAATTACTCAAGGTTGATGATTTGGCTAGGAACATTAATAGACTTTCGCTTGATGTTGATTCTTTGAAACTTAGATCTACTTATCCTAAGCATGATATCAATGAGTCTCTCAAAGCAATGAGAGTGTCCATTGATGAGTGCAAAGAAAGAACCGCTAGATTGCGTGCTAAGAAAGATTGCTTTCTAAAGGCGTGTTCTTCTAGTTTTCATGAAAATAATGATGAAGATCTTAAAGTTATTGATGTGTCCCCTATTTGATCTTTGTTTTGCAATATGAATCTTAATAATGATGGGACTGGAGATGAGTCAACTTTAGTTAAAAGGCGTCCCAATAATTCAGAGTTTTTAGATCTTGATGCTAAATTTGGTAAAAGTGGGATTGGAGAGGTCAAGACTTTAAATAGCATTGAACCCACTATCTTGGATTTCAAGGAATTTAATTATGATAATTGTTCTTTAGAAGGTTGCATTTCCTTGTTACAATTTGTTGTGAATTCTCCTCATGCTTATAGTCAAAATAAAGCTTTTACCAAACATATCGTTGATGCCTTGATGCAATCTTTTGATGAAAAACTTAATTTGGAAGTTTCTATACCTAGAAACTTAATGATGATTGGGAACCTACTATAAAGATTAAAATTAAAGATCATGAGTGTTATGCTTTATGTGATTTGGGTGCTAGTGTTTCCACGATTCCGAAAACTTTATGTGATATTCTAGATTTCCATGATCTTGATGATTGCTCTTTAAATTTGCACCTTGCGGATTCCACAATTAAAAAGCCAATGGGAAGGATCAATGATGTTCTCATTGTTGCAAATAGAAATTTGGTTCCCGTAGATTTTATCGTTCTTGATATAGATTGCAATCTTTCTTGCCCTATTATTCTTGGTAGACCTTTCGTTAGAACGATTACCGCGATTATTGATATGAAGGAAGGGAATATTAGATTCCAATTTCCATTAAGGAAAGGCATGGAGCACTTTCCAAGAAAGAAAGTCAAATTACCTTATGAATCTATCATGCGAGCTACTTATGAATTGAGTGCCAAAGAGGGCACTACTTAGATCTATCCTTGCTTTTATGCCTAGCTAGGGGCATTAAATGATAGCGCTAGTTGGGAGGCAATCCAATTTTATTTGTGTTTTTTATTTTTGTTTCTGTTTAGTAATAAATTTTGCATCTACCTTCTGTTTAGATGTGTTTTTATGTTTTAATTAGTTTTTGTGCCAAGTAGAACCTATAGGATAACCTATGGTGATAGTTAATTTTATTCTGCTGAAAAACAGAAACTTTGCGCGCACGAATTTAGTTTTGTTAAATCACGGAAACGTGCTTTTGCGTTTATTATTTTTCTGATCAATAGACAAATTTTCCAGGACTTACTATTTTTGTAGGATTTTTAGAGTTCCAGAAGTTTGCGTTAGTTACAGATTGCTACAGACTGTTCTGTTTTTGACAGATTATGTTTTTCGTGTGTTGTTTGCTTATTTTGATGCATCTATGGCTAGTATTAAGTGGTATGAACCATAGAGAACTTGAAATACAGTAGGTTCAACACCAATATAAATAAAGAATGAGTTCATTACAGTACCTTATGTGGTGGTTTTGCTTTCTTTCACTAACAGAGCTTATGAGATTTCCTATTGAGTTTTGCGTTGTGAAGTTTTCATGTTTTGGGTAAAGATTTGATGGACTATGGAATAAGGAGTGGTAATTACCTAAGCTTGGGGATGCCCATGGCACCCCAAGATATTCAAGAATAGCCAAAAGCCTAAGCTTGGGGATGCCCCCGGAAGGCATCCCCTCTTTCGTCTTCGTTTATCGGTAACTTTACTTGGAGCTATATTTTTATTCGCCACATGATATGTGTTTTGCTTGGAGCATCTTGTATGATATTAGTATTTGCTTTTTAATTTTCCAAAATCATCCTTGCTGTACACACCTTTTGGGAGAAGCCCACTTGATTGGAATTTATTAGAATACTCTATGTGCTTCGCTTATATCTTTTGAGCTAGATAGTTTTTGCTCTAGTGCTTCACTTATATCTTTTAGAGCACGGCAGTGGCTTAATTTTGTAGAAATTACTAGTCTCTCATGCTTCACTTATATTATTTTGAGAGTCTGTTAGAACAGCATGGTATTTTCTATGGTTATAAAATTGGTCCTAGAATGGTGGGCATCCAAGTTGGGTATAATAAAAACTATCATAGGAAGTGAATTGGATGCTATGATCAATTTGATACTTGATAATTGTTTTGAGATATGGAGGTAGTGATATTAAAGTCATGCTAGTTGGGTGATTATGAATTTAAAGAATGCTTGTCTTGAAGTTAGCAAGTCCCGTAGCATGCACGTATGGTTAAAGTTGTGTAACAAATTTGAAACATGAGGTGTTCTTAGATTGTGCGTCCTTATGAGTGGCGGTCGGGGACGAGCGATGGTCTTTTCCTACCAATCTATCCCTCTAGGAGCATGCGCGTAGTGCTTGGTTTTTGATGACTTGTAGATTTTTGCAATAAGTATATGAGTTCTTTTGACTATTGTTGAGTCCATGGATTATACGCACTTTTACCTTTCCATCATTGCTAGCCTCTTCGGTACCATGCATTGCCCTTTCTCACCTTGAGAGTTGGTGCAAACTTTGCCGGTGCATCCAAACCCCGTGATATGATACACTCTATCACACATAAACCTCCTTATATCTTCCTCAAAACAGCCACCATACCTACCTATTATGGCATTTCCATAGCCATTCCGAGATATATTGCCATGCAACTTTCCACCGTTCCGTTTATCATCATGACACGCATTACTATTGTCATATTGCCATTGCATGATCATGTAGTTGACATCGTATTTGTGGCAAGGCCACTTTGGATAATTTTTCATACATGTCACTCTTGATTCATTGCCCATCCCAGTACACCGCCGGAGGCATTCATATAGAGTCATATCTTGTTCTAGTTTTGAGTTGTAATTCATGAGTTGTAAATCAATAAAAGTGTGATGATCATCATTATTAGAGCATTGTCCCCAAAAAGAAAAAAAAAGGCCAAAAAGAAAAAAAAAGAAAGGCCAAAGAA